>NC_034013.1:3035911-3335911 GCF_000346465.2 Prunus persica | reverse complement strand
AGTTGTTTCGTTAAAGGGTTTTCTAAAATTGCAAAACCACTTACTCAGCAGGCTTAGAAGAATGCTAAATTTTAGTGGAGCGATGGATGTGAGAAGAGCTTTCAAGAACTCAAGAACTGACCGGTGAGTTTGGATAACCTTGTGGGTGAGTTTGGGTGTGAAAATATTAGAGATGGATGTGAAAATATATGGATTGATTGATGGTTGTAATGTATGACATTAGTTATGCTGTTAATTATATGACGTTAATTAATGGCTCTGTATGATATTAATTTTGTAATAAATTGTAATGTTTGGCATTATTTTTATCACTTTTTCATTATGAAGGTTTTGGGCACGACAATTCCAGTATTAAAAATACTGGGTTCAAGATGTAAAATACGACGGTTCAATTAATAAATTGCAAAAACTGACGTCAAATCATACCCAACATCGTCTTTTAACAAACGACATGGAATGGACGATGTAAAAGACTGTACATAAATAAAAACCGGCATTTGAAATTAAAAAAATACGTCGGTTAATTAAAATTGATATTACATAACAATTAGGCCATCCTGAAAAAAATAATAATAACCAACATCGACGGTCACGTTAAGTCGTTACTACTCAAAATTCATGTCGGCGTTGTTCATAGAAGCAACATTTCAAAATTAATAACACGCGGTAAATGGCACAAACCAACATATTTAACAAATCACTGTGACCTCCCATAAATATTTACCGTGGTCTAAAAGAACCACAAAAGGCTTCTCAATTTAAGTATATGTCGTGAGAGTTCTTCTGAACGTTGGTAAAATGACACTTACAGTCGTCTCTCAAAATACACATGATGATATTGGTGTTACAAACACCGTGTACCATAGGAACCATGTCTATATTCATACCACGTCATGGTAAGTTAAGTAACAACAACGCCCAGGTAAATACTAGGGTCGTAGTAGATAGTAATAAGTACGTTCTTTCTATATTTAAAATCGTTACTACAACATTTACACATCAGTTAGGACCATAAGTGTCGTGGAATCTGATTAACCATGGCAATTTATTTTAAATAATCACTGTGCATGTCGTTTTGAATGACTATTACGTAATATTTAGTGTCGTGGTTACTCTATGTTACGGTGGGAGGAATAAATTATGACATGTTATCTCATTCAAACGACACGACGTTCCAAAAAGTGTTGTCAAAGCTTATCCAAGTTGCCTTTTTTGCTATTTTTATACTAATTAGACGTCGGTTGTGAAACAATAGCATTGTCATATGGTAATAACTACTTTCTTTCCACATTTACAGACGTTACTACTTTTTTGCACATCGGTTTAGCGTCGTGGAATATTTATTAACCCCGGCGATTTATTTTAATGTACCGTCGTGGAAGATATTCCTTACAACGGGAAGCTAATATTTAGGGTCGTGGTTACTCTGTGTTACATCGGTACATGGGTAAGTTGTGACATGTTATTTGCTTTAGATGGCGCAAGGTTTCTAAAAGCGTCATCTAAGCTTGTCGAAGTTGGCCTTTTTGCTATTTTTATATTAAGTTGACGTCGGTTTTTGTTTAGAGATGACGTAGTATGTTGTAACAATGTCGGTAATTTACCGTCGTGGTTTTATGCATCAAAAGATGGCAGTCAATTTCACGGCGGATTAAAAACCTCTATACGAAGGTGGATTCCCATCGTCTATTGCAATTTTTGTAGTAGTGCATGGCCATAAAGAGATCAATGTCAAAACCTTGATGATTATGTGAACAAATCGGAGAATGTAAGACTTAGAATTGAACTCAACCAACTAAAATGGTCTTCTAATCATCTTAGAAGTTATCTAGGTTTCGATAAGGATCCAGCTCATACACCATCCAACTAGCTGCCTAGTACAAGTGTTTCAAGTCATATACAAGAGCTAGGGTTCCTACTTCTATATGAATTGGGATTCGATATCCTATTGCATTATGGTACCTCTAGATGTTTCTTGATAGGCAAGACATCTTGAGGGATGCATATAAATAAATGGCTCCCTTCGAGACCAATACACACCAACTCATTAAGATTCACCACGTCCAATATATATATATATATATATATATATATATATATATATCAAGGGAGAAGAGCTTTTATAGCTACTTCGATTCAAATGGCTGATCCAAGTATGCACTGGCATATCCGTTAAGGGTTGAGTGAAGGCTGCCTTCACTCAATAATGTTGTTACCTATCAAATGTGCCAAGTTTCCATGAAATTTTTTGTTCGATGGAGGCAAACTCAAAGAAGACTGAGGCAAGGCAGGAGGGGCAACCTCTAACCCTCTATTTATGTTATTCTTTTTGTTTGCTGGATTCACTCTTCTCATTATTCTCTTCTCATTACTAGTAATGTTTTCTTGCCTCTAAGAAAGAAAATTCTTAGATCTGCCATTGCAGATATGTGTATTTGGTTATATAACTATCTAGATTAACACGTCTGACTGAGCTCCTCATTACAAGAATAAAAGGTAATTAAAATTTTATTAATGTGCAAGACAAAATGTAGAGAAGGATACTTATAGCTAAAATGAATTTTTTTTTTTTAGTATAAGCGATAGTCTAAATTATAGAAAGGGGGTTTCTCACAGACAAACAGCCAAGATGTCATGGGAGTTCAAACTTGAGACCTTTAATCTACAAGTCAAGGCCGTTTTTTACTGGACTGGACCCCATTTTTCATGTGGGCTTTGTTTTTTTTTTTTTTTTTTTAATAATAGGAAGGAAGGCTCCTAAGAACAAAATAAATTCGGTTGAGTTGATATATACCAAATACATTAATCGATGAGTGCTCCTATTAGGTGGGAAACCTCCATTGTTTTGGAATATGTACATTGACCACCTTGACAAAGGCACCATATTCAAGTTTGATTATTGGATGCTCAAAAGTTTTGTGGGACCATTTCTCCCCTATAAATCATTTTCAACTTTATTTGAAGAGAATATGTGTGTGGAATGGTGGAAAGTGAAACAAGAAAATATAGAACATGTAGAACAATTAAAGCAAAAATAGGTGAATGGGTTCTTTTCAAAATCTTAGATATGCCTTTCACTCAACAGTCTGTCTAGATATGTAGGGCACTTATCTAATTTTCCCTTTGCTCTAAGTCGTTGGAAAAGATTCAGAATGTTTCCTCTTTTTGTTATTTTGCATTAGGTCGACTATAAAAAAACAGGATGATATTTCCCATATTAACCCTATAGGCTAGCTATAGGCTATAGCTAGGTAGCTAGGTAGCTGGGACACATGCAGGAAAACAGGCAATTGCTACTTTAAGTCTTCCAATTATGTGGGCTTGAATGGAGATATTCATTCTTGTAGATAGATATGTGCTTATTTTCTTAAGAATATTTGCTTCAAATTACGCAAAACCACCTGCCAGCCTATCCTTTTTCAATTTGGTCCATAAAATAAATGGAATATTATCCAAGTCTTCCACTATATACACTTTAGATTTTAATCCCATAATATGGTCAAGAATGTTGCTACTTTGTCGAAACAATGCTGAGAGACATCTTTTGTTGATGGAGATTTCTCTATCAGATTGCCTAGATATAACTTGAAAGAAGAGAATCTTTTTCTTTTTTTTTTTCTTTTTTTTTTGGGCTTGAATTGACATGTTTTTTCCTGTAATTGGTGGAATTAAAGAAAGGACTCAAACACACACAAAATATATATATATATATATATATATTGTGGCCACCAAATTCAAACCTGTATTAGCGGAAAAGAGATAGAGACATAATCCTGAAGAGAGATGCTGAGAGCTACAAATATTCAATCATATGCAGTAAAGACCATCTCCTTCACCAGATTCGCTTCTACTGAAATAAATATGTACTACTGTTGCAATCATGCTGTCCAAAAGCTTGATATAAACGTATTTGTTTTAGTCCATTTGTCAATAAAATCGCTTGTGTCATCTTTTTAAAAAAGTGGAAAACATATGCTGATGCTTTAATAGTGTTGAAAAGATCATCAAGTTGAAGAAAATATTTCACATATTCAGGTAATAACATATAACTTGAAAATTTTAAAAAGAAAACTAAAATTTACGCAAAAACAACGGTATGTTTGAGAGTGCATCTGAAATATTTTTGACATCATTTGACAAAAAATTTAAAATGTTTATGAGTCGTAAAAGCACTTTCTGAAAAACATGCTTCAGGGAGCACTCCCAAATGCTTTCTGAAAAGCACTTGGATTAACAAGGACAAACGAGCTTGAGATTTTGAGATCGATGGAACAATGAAGACAGAAGGTTATTTGTGAGGGTAATGAAGGTGAATCATGTGATGGTGCAAGATGGCTTTCTCATGTTTGGTACAAACAAACTTTATGTCCCAATCAAGTACTACCTAAAAGCCTATGGATAATAATTTAATATAAAAAATAACTCAGCTTATTTCAACAAATATTTGCTTTGACACTACATAACAGCTATATTGATAAAGGAAGAACAACTTGCGTGTGCAGATATATCTATGCACCACTCAAAAGACCATGCATTCGTCATCAATAGGCACATTGGCAATGCAATTGATTAACTATATGCTTACTTATTTTGAAACCTAATGCAATATGTTCATGTTAGCCACAGTGCTTTCACGTCAAAAATGGAATCCTTGCGTTATTAGTTTAATGGGTTATTTATTCAAATGGTCCTCAAATTTTTTTAAAAGTACACTCATTAATTACCCTTATGCCTAAATTAGCAATCTTATAGAGATTTGACTGGTTTCAACACCACAGAAACCTCCATCAAATCAACCTCTCCATAAAATACTTAAAGTGCATAGAAATCTGACTCACTGATCATGTTTGTCCCACTAAAACTAACTGTATATATATGTATCGTTTGTTCCATATCACAACCCATCCCGCACACACAAAGAGAAAGAGAGGAAAATATTAAAAGCTGAACAGAGGGAGAGATTAAAAGCTTTTTATTTCAAAGACCAAAATGCAACTAGAATATAAGTTTGGAGACCATTTGAGTAAATATACCTGGTTTAATTGATCTTGAACTTCTTTGGTGATTACCAATTAGTTTTATGTTAAATTCTCACATGATCATTGTATCATAGCAAACTATTCATATTTTATGCTCAATAATCATCTAAATGTTGTCCACATGTTATGGTTCAATGACCCCACATGTGAGAGAATGAGAATTAGTCTCGCGTGTGCATATATGCACCACTCAAAAGGCCATGCATTCGTCAAAAGGCTCCTCTGCAATGCAATTGATTGATTATGCTTTTTTTACTTGTAATGGTGCAGTAAACATTTACTTATATTGAAACCTAATGCAATATGCAATTTTTGTTATGTTGAGAGTGCTTTCACGTCAAAAATGGAATCTTTGCATTATTAGTTCAATTGATCTTTGTAGAAAACGTGTTTCCTTGTATATTTCAATTTGTACAGAGTACATATTAGTACTCATACAGTGAGTCTAATTTAGGTAAAAACAAGGAGAAGAATCTGTTGTTGACATTTGGTCACTAAGAACAGGATCGTTGACAATCTTGGACTTCTTTGATGATTGTTAATTGATTTTAGATTAAATGCTCACGTTATAACATTGTATCATAGCAAACTATTTATGTTTTGGGCCCAACATTGAGCCAATGTTGTGGTGTTAATTTTGAGTGACTACACGTGTAAGGCGATGTGTTGAGACTGTTATCCTATATTGAAAGTGAAAAAGTCTTGCATTAATAGTTTAAATAATCTTAGATATCTTCACTCATTGTCAATTTATTTTGAAGTAAACGCTCACATTCTAATAATTCATCTTTCTTTGTCAAAAAAAATTATTTATTTTATGTACTTTTCAAGATTAATTATTGTGCCAAAAATGGGTGAGGCCTTAAAACAACAATCACACGCAAGAATATGAGAACCCAAACCTCCACGATACCCATAGCAATCACACAAAGACATGCTCACCTTTATATTATTACATGTGGTATAAATGAGGCCCAAACCCTGGTACAAACAAATACCAGAAATATTGTCATCATGCAATATTGGGTTAATTTATATTTATAAACACGTGTCAAGTATTGAAAAGGATAATAAATATATATTTTGAATTAAAATAGTGAGTAAAAATATTTCTCTCCTCATGGTAACTATAATGCACATTAGTTAAACAATGATAAGATTTACCCGGACTAGAAAATACAAAAAACATATAGTTGAAAATTTTACCCCAACAAGAAAAGAAAAAACATGTGGTTGAGACTTGCGAGAAAGCAATGTATTGGAGTGAGCTAATTGTCCATAATTAAATCAATCATTTGATTGGAAAGTCACATACATCACAATCAATTCACATTCTGGGCACAATTATTGTTAACACGTGATCTCTCAATTCTCCCCAAGTCAAATTTGTGGATCCAGGATGTCCTTTTGCTTTTCATATATATAATTTCCCCTTTCTTAAATCCAACTTTTCATATATTTTGGGGAGCTTTTATTTGGTTGGAGCCAAGGTCTTACATATTAGTGATTTTTATTATCAAAACATTCAGAAGCACCGACAAATTATCAATATACAAAAAGGGGATAGAAATTATGAGAATTGTGATAAAAATATGAAAAAATTTTAATTAGTATATTGGGAACTGACAAATATTATGACTTAAAAAATGTGTACTAATTAATGAAGGAGGACTAATATTTTGTTGTGTTAGGGATTAAAAATTGTCAAAGATTATAGATATGATATTATTGAAAAGTCGTGATAAATGATAGAATTGATAGCACAATCTACAAAATCACGAAAATTTGTTGGTTCCGCTGCATTAGTCTCCATTGAGTTACATCTACATCAACATATGCCATGTTGTTAGGCCTTTGAAAGATCTGACCTAACATAAGAGATTTTGGATCGTCATTTTTTTGTTAGGCCTCTGTAGACATCGACTTTTACTGTTTTATGCAAGCGCATTCGGATTGCATTCTTGAATTTGGGACCTAGTCCAAGGACTAACCCTATAAATAAGTACTCAAAATATTATTTTTCGTGCTACTGGTTGTTTGGGGGTATTTTAAAAGGTTAAAAGCACTTTATGACAACTAAATCTGCTTTCGATTGCATTTGTTAGAACAATTTTGAAGTGCTTACAGTTCATAAAAAAATTTTATGGAGCTAAGTATTTCTTTAGAAAGCACTCCAAGAATTTTTAACAAAAACTACAACATTCTTCTAATAAAAGCGCTTCTAACAAAAGCACTTATGAATAGAAGTGAAGAATGGCCTATAATACCCAAAAAAAAGTTAACTATTTGGTCTTTAGCTTTACTGGTCTTAAGACATCGATCTTCCTTTTAGGCTTTTATATATATGTGAAGCTTTTAGTAGCTAGATTCACGTAATTAACTATAGTCTAACGTTTCTTTTTTTCGTTTGAAAAGGAAGGGTCTAATAGTTTTTGTGCTAGCTTTTGACCATGAATATTAAGACTCAGAAAGAAAAGGAGAATCAATGATTACAAGCCAAACCCCAATGCCTCCAAGTTTATTTTTGTATGCAAAGAGTTTACTCTTGTGTGGAGAAAGTCTTGCATGCACATACCATCAAGTTCCTTTACAATTAAGGCTTAATGTCAATTAACTCACTGAAGAGAGAGATTGCAACTATCAAGGCAGCATTCCTTCCATGTAGCATGGTCCTAAATAACTAATTTACTATACTTATACTAACATCCTCCTCGTTGAGAAGAAGTCATTTTTTGGGGTGTTTTGTGCACTATTTCGAATTCTAATAGAATTTATGTGGATATATTTTTTTGATAGAATAGCATGTCCTCTACTATTGATATTTTTTTATTCTTGATTTTTCATGCATTTATTAACACATCATAATTAAAATTTACATGAATTCCGTGTTAAAATCCGTAATCTAATACTCTCAAAACCATGAATTAAATTATCAACTAGGGGAGTAATTGGTCCAATTATGATTCCTTAGGAATTCCCATATTCCTAGACTAGCCTCTCCACACATGCTTCTACGCCTGCGAGAGGCTTTTTTATTTATTTATTTTATTTATAAATAAAAATTTTAATTTATTTTAGAATTAAAAATAATTATGGGTAGTTCTGTTCCATAAAAATAGGATTCATTAACTAATTTTTTTAATATGAAAAAAAATGTGAATTTACATATTATCCTTATTTAATTAATAATTTTAATTCTTAATGTTTGGATTAACGAATGACATTTTCTGGTATTTTGAATATTTCACCATTCTCTACCTCTTGCTTTATATATATATATATATATATATATATATATATCTTGATTCATGACTTCCCTCATTTCTAATAAGGAAACATGCTCTGGATGATATAATAAGAGAAAGAGAATCAAACACAAAATCTTATGTGCAAAATATTTCTAACTACGTGAGCCACAAAAATATGAAGTTGATCTCACAATAATCCACAGATAGAGAAGGAAAAGAAAAGGAGTTCAAAACTGAGATCATCATCAACTAATTAAAAAAGGGAGATGATTTTCTCACTCATCTTTTGTCTACTTACACTCCCTTTATTAAAAATTATATGTTCTCACTCTTCTTTTGTTCACTTACACTTCTTTAAAAAAACATTGCACGTGATATTTGCATTGCAGAGCTTCACGTGTGCTCGAGGTTGTTTGACTGATCTCCTCATTAAAAGGTAATGAAAATTTTAAATTTTTTTTAAATTACTACAATATTGAGGAAAGAGAACAGTGTCCATGATTAACTATATATCTATAAAGTAATAATTAAAGAAGTAAAGATAAAATAATTGGTTGTAATGAGAAGGTATTAATGTAAGATTCGTCCTTGACATCTTTGATATGGCCAAAAGTCTGGGAAAGCTGAAACAAAGACTAGTAAAAGGGTGTGTGAAAATTCTCGGTATTGATATAGATGCTTCCACACAACACAAATCTACCTAATAAATATATAAATTCCATAAAAACATGTACGTTTCAAAACCCTAATCTCAATTTCCGAGGAATGGTTGACATTGATCGATCCAAAATCCAAATGCTTAATTAATTAATTGATTAATTAAACTAATAACAATCAATAATCCCCCCATGCGTCTTAATTAATGATATAATCATGAAGGTTCATCGATTTCCGACAGAGAAGAGAACAAATTGTCAGTCTTCTAGGCTGTTCCGTGTTGGTCGCCGCAAAAATGTTCGTAATTTTGGATTATAAATTAATTAATATACCAATTAACAATTTATTATGTGTTTAATAAATACTGTCTGTCAGGAACCCTAGGAAAAACAAATTCTTCTTCTATGCAATATTGCCAGTGCATGCTACCACTTCTAGCTTGGACACATTTGACTTGGAAAGTTGAGAAATTCGAAAGATTAATTCCTAAACTATTTCAAATTTAAAAATTCTTTGTTGTTGTTGATCTCAAGGTAGGGTTTTGTGGTCTCTCTCATGAACAACCTTGAGTTCATACATGAACTCAACTTTCTAGGGCACACAAAATTATAGGCAAGGTGTCAACCAAACACCAGCCCTAGGGCTTGGGGATTGGAAAACCTAGCCCTTGCAAGCCAACCCAACAAGCAACGGGTTGGGATGATTTACTTCAGCCCAACTATAGTATAAGAACCAAAATCATTTTATTTTGTTTTGGTTTTTTAAATACAAGCGATATTAGAGGATGAGAATTTAAACACAGAATGTTAGGTGGGTGTAATAGTAATCATTTGAGCTACAAATTTTTGAATATTTCGTGTTTTAATAACACCAAAATGGTTTCAATTTATCTCCTACTATAAAAAATAAAATAAAAACAATTGAATACCGTACTTTTCTTTTTCTTTTTTTTTTCTTTTTCTTTTTCTCAGTATTATAAATTTATAATTAATACTCTATGGACCCCAAGTCCTTATTGGGCTTTATGGGTCATTGGCTCGTGAAGGTGTTGGTTGGTTGAGAGTTTGACAGTGTTAGTGAAAGAAGAGGTACTTGCCGAATGAAAAGATAAGGAAAAAAAAAAGAAAAAAGAAAAAGAAAAGAGGGTTTTAATGAAAAGGGTGGGGACCCTAATTTGTGTACCCAGAAGCAGAGCCAGAGCCATGGATGGGTGACTTAACCAAAACCAAAGTTGCATATAAGAAAAGGTAACACATACCGATGTTTATAGGCAGTGGTTAAAGGTATTAAAAGCTTTGCATCATCTTTCAATATGCCCAAGATAATTGATTCTACTTTTTTCATCAAAAGGGGAAAAAAGAAAAGAGGAAAAAAATAAAATAAAATATTATACCTTTGTTTCTTACAAGCAACTGAATTATGTGTCTTTGTTAATAAGCTTTCAACCTTTTGTGCAACAACTAGCCACTTTTTGTCCAAGAATAGAGTTCTAGTCATTGTGCTATTTTTTATTTTTTATTTTTTTCTTCTTTCTAATATTGTAATTTGGGTCCAAATAAACCTTTTAACAACTGTGTGTGAGTTTAGTATACTATCGCCTTTTTACTAGGAAAGGTCCTAAAAAAAACAATAAATATGGGCGTGTACTTCCTACTTTCTTGATTTTTAAAATATATATATATATATATAATTAGAGGAGAGGAGGAGAAAATAGGATAAACAATATATAGGAAATTTAATTTATGTAAATTACTTTTTTTTAAAAATTTTTTGAAATGCAATTATCATAGTTTCTTTTCTAAGTCTAATCAATAATCGTACATGTTTTATTAATTTTAGATCAGAAGTCAACCATATTTTAACTTTTTAACTTTGACCTAATTAAAACTAAATGAAAAACAATAATTCAAGTGATTATTAATATTGAAAATATTTTTTACCTAAATGAAATTAGTCCAAAGAATTGTTTATGAAATAGAACTTAAAACAAATTTACTTATTTTTATGAATTATCCTTCCCCTAACTTTGTTTACTATTACATGGTGTATTGAGGTGAGTGCCCTATTCATAGATCAAAAGTGAGAGGTATTTTGGGTTATTATTTCGATGTGGGACTTTGTCACTTGAGAGGTTGTCATGCAGTGGCGGACCTATTAAGGTGCAAGGAGGTGCATTGCATCTCCCTTCGTCGGAAAAATAATTGTAGGTACTTCAAATTGTCCATTTGCTTAACTGGTGTACAAATTACCTTATTTCCATTTTCAACATTTAAGTAAATGTCTTTGTCCTTTTACTTTTATTTATTTTTATATTACTGCATTTACTTAAATTTACAATGTAAATAAAGAAGTACTCCCTATTTGGATTCAAATAAAAATACTAGAAAATCAAATTCCCACCAAATCAAAATATGAAAATTCGGTTTTAATGCAAAATACGATTTAGGCTAAAAATGATGGCTCATTAAGTCAATATATACTTCATACTAAAATCCCATAAAATCAAGTTTTCTTATTTGATGTATAAGGAATAAAAGCCGCCAAAAATTATCTTGAGAAAATGATTATTCCGAAAAACCATTTTTCATACTTTGTCAATATTGCACCTCCTAGTAATATAATCAATCAAAGCTAAATTTTGCCCCCTAAAAAATTGGATGATGTTGAGAGTATCCCACATTACTTGAATGCTTAAATTCTTTTGAACCTTCTCACTCATTTTCAATTGATTTTGAATTTAGCGTTCACATTCTAACATAATATCACAACAAGCTATTCAAGTGACAGGTCTGACGACCACACATGTAGTAGCACTATAAATTTATTTAACATTTTAAATCAGGACTTTCATTCAATTGATAGTAATATTTCTTCTGAGATTGATCAGCTCTCAAATTGAAATCCAAGTCCTAAAATTTTGTCTCTATTTTTCTTTTTCGTTTTCCAAAAAAAGAAAAAAGAAAAAGAGAATTGTTGGCACATTGGTAAACTTTGTACGCCAGACATGCCCTGCTGTTATGGTGTCACACAGAATGTCACCGGGCAAATAAACACAAGGTGTGGGTAAATTTTGATCTGTCTAGAAATTGACCATTGTTCCTTTTTAATCCCGGCCCTAACATTGTCTGTGGTACACGTGGTTGGTGACCAGGGTGCAAGAGAGTACTTTGGATGATTGGAAAAGACATAACTACCCCTTCCCATTTCTCTCTCTACCTTCTAAAGATGGAGCGGTAAATTTGACTTGCCCCACTGCCCCTCACATATAAGGAAGGACCGTCCTTACAACAAACTGCCACAAAACCATGTACCTTTGAATTAAAATTTTTTTAATCTCCGGATTTGATTTAATTAAAAGAAAAAATTAAATAGGAATGTTGAGTTTAACTCTAAAAGAAGAACATACCGTTAGTGGAAATTAAAGTTACATCATGAGTGGGGTGGAATTGGAGACGATTAACTAAACCCTAGGATGGATGTGGAAATTAGTGTTCAATCATGTGTGTGTGCGTGTGTTCAATTCAATCAAGAAAAGAAAATGTTCTTTGACCGAAGTGTTTAATTTAGGGTTTGTAAAAAGGAGCACAAAACCAAAGGGTTGTGTTGAAAGACTCTCCTGTGTGTTGCGTGTGTGGGTTAGAAAAGGTTACGACGGATGAGTTGGTGAGGGGCATATGCACACGTTAAAGTTCATTTACACTCAAATTTTTGGGTTTCCTTTTTTTTCCTTTTTCCTCTAAAGAAAAGGCATATAATTGTACTTTTTGTATATAATTATATAAAATACCACAAATCCGTGTAAAAATTAATTTTGCAAATTAAATATTCATACCTGCTGTTCAAAAAGAAAAAGAAAAAAAAAAGAGAGGGTGTAATTAGAAGGAATCAAGTGATTAGAAAGAAAAAATGTCCCCAACTTTATTTACTATTTTTCTATCTCTTCTCTTTATCTTACTTTCTCACCCTAGTACCCTACCCCCCACGTCCACAAAAGAAAAAACACACCTTCTCTGCTCTCTCTCTCTCTCTCTCTCTCTCTCTCTCTCTCTCTCTCTCTCTCTCAAGTGTCATTTTCTCACATATACTTCACACAAAAGAAACAACCATTCACTTCATACCTTGTCATTTCTTCTCTCCTCTTTGTTTCTCTCTCTCATCTCAATCTCAAATCTCTCTGCAACTACTCCCACAAATTGATCAAAATCCATCTGCACAAAATACCCAGAAATTAATCTCCAACGCCTTAAAATCCATAACCTTCATCCCTTCTTCAGATCACCAAGGAAGCTCAGATACAAATAAAACACACTTGGGAAGCTCCTCCACCACAAGCACAAGCACAAGGGAAGAAGAAAAGTTCTTACAATATAAACAAGGTAGAGGGGAATATATATAAGGAAAGAGCAAGCAGAGAGGAAGATCATGGAGCTGTTCCCTGCACAGCCAGACTTATCTCTTCAAATTAGCCCTCCAAACAGCAAACCCACATCATCAAGTAGTTGGAGGAGAAGTAGTAGAGAAGAGCAAGAGGAGGTGGATTTGGGGTTCTGGAGGAGAGCCTTGGACTCCAGAACCTCCTTCTCCTCCTCAATGGCAAAACCCGATACCGGTTTCGAGCTCGAGGTCTCAAATCCAAGGGTTTATGCTCATGGTCTCCATCATCACCACCACCAGCATCATCAGTCCAATATTAGCTCTAACCATATAATCCACCACCTCAACCAAAATGGTAATGTTTTCCAGGGTTTTGAGCAAAACCAGTTCTCAGTCCCCCAAGTAAATCATCACCCACTATTAAATGTTCATGACCAACAATTACAATTGCAATCACAGTCACAATCAGATCATCTTGGGTTCTTGAGGCCCATTAGGGGAATTCCAGTGTACCAAAACCCTCCTCCCCCTAATTTGTTCCCATTTTCTTCCCAAAAGCCTTTGGACAGTAATTCCTGTACTTCCACCTCCACAATTACAAGCTCTTCAAGCCCACTATTTCAGGCTCAAGGGGGTCTTCTCCGATCCAGGTTCTTGTCCCGCTTTCCGGCAAAGCGCAGCATGAGAGCCCCTCGGATGCGCTGGACTACCACTCTTCACGCTCGCTTTGTTCACGCCGTTGAGCTTTTGGGTGGCCATGAAAGTAAGAACAAGCTCTACTCTCTCACTCCTCTCACTTGTTTTCGTTTTCTTGTTCAATTATCCTTTCTTTATTGGTTGTCTTCAACAACATACAGGAAAAAAAAACCAAGAAAATGGAAAATAAGTTGACTTGTTCTCATCTATTCTCCTGTTAATGCCTTTTCCTATTTTTTCTGTTTAATTAATAATAATGTTGTGGGTTTTATATACATTAGGGGCTACACCAAAGTCAGTTCTTGAGCTTATGGATGTCAAAGATCTCACCTTGGCACATGTCAAATCTCATTTACAGGTGAGCTAATAGTATTTTTCTTTAAGTTATTAGATGTGTGTTCTTCTTGTAGCTATGTTTTTGCCATTCTCTTCTCTCTGAGAATCAGCTAGCCTAGCATGCATGTTTGTTTGGCTTTCCTGCAATTTCCCCATCTTTTCTTCTCATCTTAATTAATTTGGGTGTTGAAGTTGAGGCACTAATATTTACTGACGGAGCTTAAGTAAAAATGAAGTACGAAATTTACAATTTTTACAGCCTGCATTAGTTAATATTTGTACACGAGGAAGGAGCTATGTAGGTTTTTATTATATATATAAATATTTATATGTTCCAAACTCCAATGGTGTTGTTTTGCTGCAGATGCGACTCAGAAATCCTTAGCAAGTAGCTTGTTTTTCTACTTGCGATCGATAGATAGATAGATCTGATGGTTCTGCTTCTGCTTCTGCAAGCTCATAATGAACAGCTTTTTGCTTGGAGGAATGAACCACCCCAAGTTAAAGAAAAAATCAATGCTCTCTCTCTCCCCCTACTATCTAGCTATAGAGAGAGAGAGAGAGAGCAGTGAGATGCATCGATTTCAGAAATCGAGTAAGACAAAGCCCAAGGAATTCAAAATAAGTCGTCGTAGCTATAGCCAAGCCGATCCCAGACAAGCTTTAAACACTCCATCTATCTATATATAATATTAAACAAGTACACAAACATCATCATTTCTCAATGATATCTTCATCAGATCATGGGTTCAATTCTAACCATGGTTACCTTCATTATCTATAACCCCACCCATGGTTATGTATGCAATATATATGCATGGCATGATGCATCCATGCTCACATCCCTATGCAAACATGCACGCATTGAATACAAGAATAATACAATATAAATGTCTCTCTGTATGTACTTGCACTATGTTTTCAGACATGTCTATAACAAAAACAAACTGCAAATTTTTTGTAATCTTCACACTCTCTCTCTCTCTCTCTCTCTCTCTCTCTCTGTTTAACTGGTCAAATTATTAGTGTAATGCTAATGCTCTATTATCCATTCTAATATATGCATCAAAATGTTAATGTGTGCAGATGTATCGGACGGTGAAAACCACCGATAAAGCAGCGCCCTCTTCAGGTTAATATAATAATGCCCTCCACTTTTTTTTTTTTTTTTTACAGTTTTTTTAATTTTCTGATTTATTTGAAATCCTAGTTAGAAATGAAAAATGTGCAACAAAGCATTATGGTTAGGGGTTAATTTGTTAATTAATAAAATTTTAGTTTATTTTATTGGACAGGACAATCTGATGTGTACGAAAATGCTTCATCTGGGGACACCACTGAAGACATAATGCTTGACCTTCAGAACCCAAGAAGGTCTTGTGATCAGCTCTCACCAGCTCAGCAGCAGGGATCAAGATCCACTCCTCAGGTTCAAGATAATAAAGAATACTATGGCCTCTGGAGCAACTCTTCAAGGTAAACACTAATTAACCTGCTGCTTAACTAATCTTAATTAGTCTCTTCGAATAATACAAAAGAGACAAAAGGAAGGGGAGAGGAGGATGAAAACTTTAAGAAAAATGCCAGTTCATCATGCAATAATTTGACTTCTTTTTGTTGTCTTGTCTAAGCTTTGTTCTTTTGTAGCTAATCATACATATTATATGGTATTGATTGAGAATTGGAATGTTCTTGTGGTAAATTTGAGCTTGTCTAGGTTGGGAGAAGTGTGATTTTGAAGACATTACATGTACATGCATGGCCCATGAGGCCCTCATATTTTTTTTTTACTTTTGCATGCGAGAAATCACAAAAAGAATAAATCTAGAAATGATGATGATGGGGTAATTATAAGCTGTTTCATCAAGTGGGCAGGTGGTGAAAAGCAAGTAAAAAAGAAATTTTTGACAAAATCCACCTCAAAGATGGAGATATCTCTTTCCTTTGGATTTTGTGGGGCTCCTATTGCATGGGGCCTACACAGTTGGAAAACTTAGTCTCAAAGATAAACCAAAAACCCATTATGAAATGATGGACACTTTAATTAGTAGAAATAAATCTTTGGAACTTCCTTGTAGTCTGTGAATTGCTGGCTATATGCTCATTCTTTCTTGTGTTTAACAAATGCCTCTCACATGGGAATTCTGCTTTATTTCAATCAGCACAAAATTTAAAGACTAAAGTGCGAGCTGAGAGAGAGAGAGAGAGAGAGAGAGAGAGAGAGAGAGTAGCTAAGCTAGCTAGTTCTCTATAAACAAGAGAGTCGTAAAGATTGCTTTCTTTGAATCTTTTCCCAGTTTGCTTTTTCATCTGCATGCATGGCTTCCACTGATAGAAAATATTCTCTCAATCTGTTTGTTTGTAGCAGAGAAGCTTGGTTGCATGCAAACACAAAGGATTCTTCTACGCCTGCAAATATACCATCTCTTGATGATCAGGAGGTACCAATTTATTCATTAATTACTATTTAAATTCAGTTATTTCCAAAACATACATACATATACATATATACATATATATATATATATATCATGGGAATAACTGAAGAAAACAAAGGTTATTTTGTTTCCATCTTTCTCCATAAAGTCGTGCACATTACAAAGAGTAGAGAGAGAGGGAGAAAAGGGAAAGGCTTTTCAAAAGCTGGTTCCCTTAAAAACTTGAAGGGTTAATTCTGTCATTCTCACATGTCCCAGATGAAAAAGAGTTATTGTGATATGTAAAAGCTTGTTTGTTATTCTTTGTAGATTGGCGCATATATATATATATATATATGTATAAATCTCTTTTTCACTAGGGCAAAAGGGAAAAAAAAGAAGAAAGCCTCTTTCTGAATATATAAAATTAACAATCCCTCTCATCTCATTACTACCCCTAGACCCAAAACCTAACTCATTTGACTCACCAAGCCCATAGGTTGACCATGCATTGCATAATATATATATATATATATATATACACACAATTGGAGACGTTAGCTAGGTAGCTATGGAGAGAATAATGCACAGTTGTGCAGGCTTTCTAGTGTACTATTTCAAAGTTTCTTTTTTTCCTTGATAAATATTCCCTCAGTGAGTCAAATGTCCTTTGATTCCCACTCTCACCCACAATGCACACACACTTGTTAGGCTTCTTCTGCATGGTGTTTTGTTTTAAGTGTATTTATAGGCATATCATATAATAGATATGCGTATATCTTTTGTTTCAGAAGGAAGACATGATGGATCCAAAAGGCTTGAGTTATGAGAGAATATCAGATGTAAGCTCCTCAACAACAAACATTTCTGCAGGGACAAGAAGCCCCAGGAAGCCCAATTTGGAGTTCACTTTGGGCAGGCCACTTTGAAATTGAATAGGGGAAATAAATTAATTGACCCTGTTCAGTTTTTAATCATTTTTAATTCATTATATTATGTCTCTGAATGAATGGGGGCTGCGATGGAGATGAGAATCAGGTACCCGCTGAGGAAATCAGAGGAAAAAGAAAGGAAAAAGAAACAAAAGAAAAAGAAAAGTAAAAGGAGAGCTAAAGAAAGACAAGGAGACAAGAAAGACAGAAAGCAACAAAAGGAGAAGGGGTGGAAAAAAAGCATGTCCTTCCTATCAATCTGTGAGATCCCAATCAAACATATTATATTCCCACGTAAATATATCAAGGACATCTAGCTAATTGATTTTGTATGTTTTTTGCACTGATGAGAGAGAGAGAGAGAGAAGAGAGAGAAGAGAGTGAGAGAGAGAGAGAGAGAGTGACCTTTAACTATCTTAAAGTATGAAGTGATCCTTGGTAATTGTAATGGAGCACTTTACATTTATATATGAAATATATTTTCTTTCATATTTTTACCAAAGGTGTTGGGTTCTCTTTTCATTCTTATGCACCACCACTGTCACATGCTTTACACTTTACGGACAAAGGGAAAATAAAGAATTTCAGAATATAAACTATATAAAAGTTCGTGAAACCAAGACATCAAAAGTACCAAAAAAAATACAAACACAAAGGAAGGAAAATGGAAAAGGAGAATTTCAGGCAAAGTTTTTTTCTTGGTTGTCATTTTTATCTCAGATGAGAGATGACATTAGGGTTCTTCTTTTTCCTAATTAATATCATCGTGTGTTTGTGTGAGAATGAGATAATGCCAAATTCCTACCTTGTTTGGTGGCAAGAATCATTCGCATGATGATTACTTTTGTCATTGAACTTTAAGTTTTATCATGGATAAAGTTCAGACTGCCATCGTTACTTTCAAAAAGAATGGTTGCAATTTGTAATTTTGATGTCATTTTTATCCCCAAACGGAAGCTTCTCTGAAAGTGGTCACCAAGTAACACATATGGGTTTTTACTTTTCCTCTTTTATTTAGAAGGGGGATGATTTCAACTTCGAATTTCTCCTAAAAAAAGTAAAAGGAAAAAAATCACTAAATACATGTTAATGGGCTCATATTTTGCAAAGGTATGATCCCACATATAATTTTGGAGTGGTTATGGCACTTGTGTATACTATTTTATTTTATGGTAGTCATAATAATCAATCAAAATGAGGAGTGCTATTAATATACCTATGCGTTAGTATTTTAATAAGACACAACATGTGTTTTGTAAACCAAAATTAGGCCAATTAGCTAAGATAATGGGATATCAATTAACTTCTCAATAAGTTTTTCTTTGATAAAGTGTCGATCTACTTCAACGTGTTTAGTTCTGTCATGTTGAATCGGATTGTTTGTAATTTCTCGAGCTGCATGATTATCACAATAGATATCTATAATTTCCTGTGGTGTAGGGATGGCAACGGGTCGGGTAGGGGCCAAGTATGACAATACCATTCCCGTCCCCGCTCTCCATCCCCGCCCCCGTCCCCGAACCCATCCCCGTTTAATAGGTTTCGGGGAATCCCCATCCCCGTTCCCTTCGGGGGACTATTCCCCATACCTGCCTAGAATTCCCGAATTTGTTTGCATAAAAAACATTTATCATACATTTTAATATTAAATTTCATATTAAATTATCATTCAATACATCCAAATTAACTATAAAGTTCAACTCAACTATTCAAAATCACATCAATATGAAATTCCAAAAAAGATTAGGAAGAATTAGGAGAGGGAGGTTAACTTATGGTTAAACATAAATGTTATAATTATATATGTAAAAAAACATATATATTTTCGAGTCAGATTAGGGGATGGGGACACCAATATCATCCCCTACCCATACGCGTAGGGGATTTTTCAAATTCGGGGATCCCCGTACCCGATACCCGTTTGGCCCCGAAATCTCTCCCCATTAGGGTCGGGGACTCGATGGGGACCCGCCCATGTGGGGATTTTTGCCATCCCTACTGCGGTGGAAACCCAAGTTCAGTGAGTAAACTTCTTAACCAGAGAAGCTCACACACTCCTTGAGCCACACTCCTGTACTCAACCTCAATTGCAGATCACGCCCATCTTGCTTGATGAGTGTGGCCTTACAGTGGAGTTCATACAACTAGGACTCATGTATCTCACCAAAAGGATTTTATTAGTGGAACCTCCTGGCATGATGATCTAGGTATATCTGTGAAGGGTTGTGTTTTGTTTTATTTTGGGATCGCTACCAACTGGAATAGATGGCGGCAAAAAATTAGGATTTGGTTTGGCCGAGTGATAATCACAGCGGCTAGGGTTTGTGAGTTTTTGTGTTTTTCCTTTTTATTTTCTAGAGACAAGTCGAAATCTATGTTGGGGGTTATATGGGCTATAGCCCAAATGGATTTTTTTTCAATTTTTTTAAAAATGTGATGTAGTATTTTACACACAACCAAAAAAATAATAAAAAAATTAGCTAATAATATCGATACTGAATGAATCATTAATGATTTTAGTTCTTTAAAGACTCGAATGGTGCAACTTAAATAGTTTTCTTTTGTATTTGCATTGCATGTTTTTTTTTTTTACTAGCTTCTATCGTGTGTATTAGATACATTTTGAGGGGTATATTGCTCATTACGTCCTCCCTAACTAGGTGTATTATTTTTTTTGTTATCAATAAAATTCACCCATGCCGTCAAGTTTCTTTGTAAGGTAAATTTAGCCCAATCCATTTTAAAATCCTAGATCCATCCCTGGTCGAAACCCGCCCTCATACCAAATTAAAAGGAAATATGGGATTGAATTATTTGTTATGTATTCTTCTATGTGGAAGTGAATATAAAAATGTACAAGTTGGACTTATCATACAAGGAATAAAATAAATACATCCTAAAATAGGAAAATAGGATTCCCTATTAAATAAGAAAAAAATTTCCTGCTCTAACTGAGTTTTGACTCACGCCAACAATACATCTTGATGTTTATGGATAGCAATAGTAATAGTTAATAATGAGGCTTGGTATGAACCTTGAATCAAACAATATGAGTAGAATATTTTTCAGGTTGTATTTCATTCTTCAAAAGAAGGTATTTATAGTACAAGGATGTAACCCTAGTAAGGTCAAACTATGAAACAAGATAAAAACCTAATTACACAATATCTGTACAAAAAGGAAAGAAATATAATCCTAATAAACTAGGAAATAAATATCCTAATTAAGCTAGGATCTCGCTAACACTCCCCCTCAAGTTGGAGCAAAGATGTCACGCATGCCCAACTTGTCAAGCGAGTTGAGAAAGACCGTAGTAGACACAGCTTTCGTAAGAAGATCTAACAATTGATACTTGGATGATATAAACAGAAAAGAAATCATTCCAGCATCCACCTTCTCTTTAACAAAATGTCGATCAACCTCCACGTGCTTTGTACGATCATGTTGCACAGGGTTATGTGCAATTGCAATTGCAATTGCAGCTTTATTATCACAATACAAATCCATGGATTTCTGATGTCCAAACCCAAGATCTCTCAACAATCTTCTCAACCATAGTAACTTGCACACACCTTGAGCCATCCCAACGTACTTGACCTCGGCACTAGACCTAGACACTACTTTTTGCTTTTTACTCCTCAAAGTAACAAGATTACCACCAACAAATGTGAAATATCTAAACGAAGAACGTCTATCAGTGATTGAACCAACCCAATCAGCATCCGTATACCCTTCCACATCTGTATGACCATACTTGCAAAACATTAACCCCTTTCCAGGAGTTACTTTCAGATATATACCTCAAGATGCGCATCACAGCACCCATATGATCTTCACTAGGAGAATGCATAAACTGACTCGCTACACTCACTACATATGCAATATCAGGACGTGTATGAGATAAATAAATCAATTTTCCCACAAGTCGTTGATAACGCTCTTTATCTGTAGGGACTTGATCAGGATACAACCCCAATTTATGATTATGTTCACTATGGGTATCAATTGGTTTACAATCAAACATTCCAATCTCTGCAAGTAAATCCAAAATATACTTTCTTTGAGACAGAAGATACCATGTTTAGATCTGGCAACTTCAATCCCAAGAAAGTACTTCAAATCATCCAATGACTTCATCTCAAACTCAGAAGCCATATACTTCTGAAGATTTTGCATTTCTGCTTGATCATGTCCAGCCACAATCATATCATCAACATAAATAATTAAAGCTGTCAATTTACCTTTGTGACGCTTTAAAAACAAAGTATGGTCTGAGTTACTCTGCACATACCCAAATTTCTTCATAGACACTACAAATCTCCCAAACCACGCTCTTGGAGACTGCTTCAATTCATATAAAGACTTCCGTAGCTTACACACAACACCCTCCTTAGAGGTTACAGGAATACTAGGTGGGAGATCCATGTAAATCTCCTTCTTGAGGTTACCATGTAGAAACGCATTTTTGACATCGAATTGTAATAAGGGCCAGTCATGGTTAGCAGCCAGGGATAATAGTACACGCACAGTATTGAGCTTTGCCACTGGAGCAAAGGTCTCCAAATAATCCACTCCACAGGTCTGAGTATAACCCTTTGCTACCAATCTAGCCTTGTAACGGTTAATGGGACAATCAGCTTTATGCTTCAAAGTAAACACTCATCTGCATCTAACAGCTTTTTTTCTCGTAGCAAAGGAACTAAATCCCATGTTTTATTCTTGTTCAAGGCATCCATTTCAACATTCATGGCATCCATCCATTTGGGGTTAGATAAAGCATCCTGCAGCTTAGTTGGCACACATACACTAGATAATTGACACAAATATGATGCATATGACTTAGACAAATGATGAGTTGACACATAATGGCTAATGAGATATTTAGACTTGGCATGTATATAAGGAGAATATTGTATTTTAAGTTTTCCACGAGTGGTTCGTAGGGGTAACTGATAAGTTGACACATATAGATTATTAGAAATTACCTCACTTGATTCACTATCACCAGTAGATTGGGGCACTGGTAGGGCAGAGGGGGGTATTGCATCGAACTCATCAATACAAGAATCACTGTCATTATTTTCAGATACTGGCGACTGGTGACTTGCTTCAGTATGAATGGTAGTTTCGACATCAAAAGCTCCTGCTTCATCTTCATATATGGGCGACTGGTCGAGTTCCAAAGGGCGATTAGTCGTTTCTTCACAAGGACCACAAGTTTCATCTTCAGATATATGCCACCGGTCACTTGCTTCAGTACGACAGGTCGTTTCCTTCCTGAGAGCAGTATCTTCAAACACATCATTCTCCAATCCAAGACTCTCCAATTCACTCCTTCTTTCCCCCTGAATTGGAGAGGAGGGAGAGACATAATAGGGCACTTCTTCATGGAAAGTCACGTCCAAAGTAACATGCACCTTCTGGGTAGGTGGATGATAGCACTTATAACCTTTCTGAGTAGAAGAGTAACCAATAAAGGCACATCACAGAGCACAAGGATCAAGTTTACTCCATTGATGAGAGTAGACATGAACATAGGCAACACACCCAAAAACTTTAGGGGGCAACTTGGAGACTGAGACAGGAGAAACATGGTCACCAAACACATCATGTGGAGTCTTGAAATCAAGGATCCGGCTAGGAGTACGATTAATCAAATAGGCAGCAGATAAAACAACATACCCCCAAAGATGATGGGGAACAAACATGTCCAATATAAGGGAGCGAGCAACTTCAAGTAACTGACGATTCTTGCGTTTAGACAAACCATTCTGCTGAGGAGTTAATGGGGCTGTCGTTTGGTGAATAATACCTTGAGCACGGAAGCAAGATGCCAAAGTGTTATTCACATATTCGCCTCCGTTATCAGTTCAGAATACTTTGACCTGAGCATGAAATTGAGTAGACACCATAGTACATAACTCTGGAAGGATGGAAGCAACATCATGTTTATTTTTCAGCAAGAAAACCCAAGTGAGTCGGGTACAATCATCAATAAATGTGATGAACCAACGAAATTCGTTCAAAGTAACTCGAGCTGGACCACATACATCAGAATGCACTAAATCAAAAGGCTTTGCAACTTTACTATCACTCAAAGGAAACACAGTGCAATGACTCTTGGCCAAAATACATATCTCACACTTAAAACTAGACTCATCACAAGAGCAGAATAAAAATGGAAACAGACGCTTAAGGTAGCCAAATGACGGGTGTCCCAAGCGACAATGCCATAACCGAATTTGTTGTTTGTCTTTGACACTGCAACTTTGAACAGTATTAACGACACGATCATGAACTAGTGCAGAAGGCAATGTCAAATAATATAACCCCCATATCCGTTTACTATGCCCAATCGTCTCATGAGTCTTGAGATCCTGAAAAGAGCAATGCGTAGGATAGAAAGTAGCAGAAGAATTAAATGTATCAAGTAATCGACCAACATATAACAAGTTACAATGGATACTGGAAACTAGTAACGCACGAGACAATAACAAAGTAGGAGTGAGAGAGATTGTGCCCTCACCAGTAATTGGAGAGGGCAAGCCATTAACACTAGTTATGTATGGGTCATGGGTGTTACTAGACAACTCCTCAAAAAATTTAGCATCATAAATCATATGATCATAAGCACTAGTGTCAATTATCCAAGTATTAGAGTCAGTACCTGGAATAGAATCAGAAACACACAAATTTGCAGAGGTAGTAGCAACAGCACCAACAATGGAATGATCACTCATGCTTGCAGTAGAAACTCAACAGATTACAGCAGAGTATACAATGGAACACATAAGAGGCACAAATACGGCAGATGCAAGAAGACAGGCATGAACACAGCAGAGTACACAACAGAACACAGCAAAGGCACAAATACAGTAGATGCACGAAGATAAGAATGGCACGAACACCACAACACAACACAACACATAAACCCAAGAGGGCACACACGGCACAGGTAGAAAAAAAAATATAGGGATAGAACACGGGTGGGCACAACACACAGGTCACCCGAAAAGTTGGCTATGATGCCAAGTCAAATAATATGGATAGAATATTTTTCAGGTTGTATTTCATTCTTCAAAAGAAGGTTTTTATAGTACAAGGATGTAACCCTAGTAGGGTCAAACTAGGAAACAAGATAAAAATTTAATTACACAATATCTGTACAAAAATGAAAGAAATATAATTCTAATAAACTAGGAAATAAATATCCTAATTAAGCTAGAATCTCGCTAACACCTTGTGGCATGGGAGATTGAAGCACAAGAGTTTTAAAGAGGATATTTTCGACGTCTCTTCTAATAGCTTGGCAGCACAAAGTAATAGATTTCTTACAGCAGCTTGCCTCAGATAATGATGGCTAGACAAGAAGAGATTTCCACTAAGGATATAAAATAAGGATGCTTAAATAATTGTTTTTGCATGTAAGGACTTGGAATTTGCATATTGTATCACATTGGCTTGAGTTTGACTTGTTTTGGCAATTTTGAGCAATTTTGGGTTACTCTAGCTCGAGTCTGACAATGGAGGCTTGTGGATGTGTTATTATTTTGGTTGCTCTTAATTAGTATGTTTTTGAATTTTGTAGGCTTGTTGTGACATTGAAATTCAAGCTAAGTTTGGTTAACTACGAGGAGTTATGAGGCTGCTTCCAGTTTGCTTGCTTTTGACTAGAAAATTTCAACATATGCTTGGTTTTCGACTCTCTTTATCTTGAGAACTCTTGATCACTACTTGACTCTAGAACTACTGGTAGCTTAATTTTGTCAGAAACAACGTTGTGTCAACGAATTGAGATAAATTACACTACCTAATTAACTCGCTGCTGCACCAAGTTCTCAAAATCAAATATTTTAATCAGGGATCTCTTTCAGATTTAGGAGTTTTTAAAAAGTCTCTCTATTTTATGAAGTGGATAGGTGTACGGGTGAGTCGTGTTTTTTTGTTTCTCTCTAAATTTTGTCTAAAAAAATTTAGAGAATCTATTGTAGATATTAGTTCACTCTTGTTTTTAGCGAATAGTTATTCGTTTTTTTTAGATGTGATGTAATCTTTACAAAAAAAAAAAAAAAAAGCTACTTAGTCAGATAAACATAACCCAGCTGACCCAATACCTACAACATAAAAGAACACCTACGTGATTGGGAAAGAAAAAAAAGCAGAACATAACTACGTGAGAGACAAAAACCTATATAAAAAAGAAGTGAGGAACAAAGCAGCCACCAAAGTGGACTGCTGCGAGAGAGGCACACCGATTCAGCAAATCAGTAAGCGAAGTTCCTCTCTTTTTGTTTGTTTTGGTAATTTTCTTCACTAAGTTACTAGGAATTTGTTAAAATTATATGAAATTTTTTATTAAAAAAAATTAGGAATAAGTTAATATATATGTATGTATCAGTTCCCTTCTATTGAGAAATCTCTCAAAAACCCCAAAAGGGGTCCCTTTTTTTTAACGATTCAAACCATCTATGTTTTAAGTCTATATTCATAGATCATCCTTACAAAAAATTAGACAAATCGGAAACCGTTTCGATATCCAATTGTATTCTACAAAATCAATGAATACGGTGCTTCAATAAAGTACTAAAATTTCAATAATTCAATTGAGTTGTCAAATGATATCAAATTCAAATGATTTTTTGTGGAGATGATCTTTGAATGAGTATCTATAAAATAGATGGTTTGGATTAGTGAAATACAATACGGAGTGGGCCCTACAAAGGTGTCCCTCAAATAAATTTATTTGAGAAATCCCTCAATCGAAGCTCCCTGTATATGTATATATATATCCATTATTGTTTTATCTTACTAGAGATTGTTTCACACCTAGTTGCTTACATGTTCTATATATCATTCTTAGGTTATTCTTTATACAATATCGGATCATCATTGAAATTCTAAGGGAACAAAGAATATTTTGCATTTAAAAAAAAAAGAAAAAAGAATAATGCATCATCAAGTAGCAACAATAGAACACGCATTTTCATATATGAGACTTATCAAAAATGGCCTTCAAAACAAGATAGAGAATGAGTTTCTTGTTGATTGTATGATACTTCACATTGAAAAAGAATTAGCTGATAATATCGATAATAAATTAATAATTAGTAATTTTAACTCTTTGAAGCCTTAAAGGAGGCAACTTAAATAAAATTTATTTTGTATGATGCATTGCATATTTATTTATTATTTTCTTTTTTTAACTAGTTTTTATCGTATGTGCAAGATGCACTTTAAGGAGGTACGACTCATTATGTCCCCTCTAACTGCGTGTAACATTTTCTTTATCAATAAAATTAGCTCATGCCATCAAGTTAGTTTAGAAGGTAAATCCAACCCAATCCACTTAAAATATTGGATACATCCTTGGTTCTTAGTCAATTTAAGTTTCATCAACAGAATGTGTGTTTATTGTGCGCATTTGGAGTCTCTCTTTCAAAGAGCTTTTAGTTTTAAGTTTTCTATTGGTAATATCTGGCTTAACCAAGCGTAGCTAGCTTTATACAATATATTTGTATTGCCCCTTTTGTGGTTGTGATCGGAGGAAAATCATATTTTTCTAGATACTGTTAATGTACCCTATCTTGAATTTGTGGCTGAATTGTGAATGCCAGATTTCAACTTCTATTAACTTCTTTATGTATGCGTAAGTAAAAACAGAAGCATGTGAATTATTGCCTATTTTTGAATATATATTATTAATTTATTTATTCTTGTGTGAAAAAAAGAAAGAAATATATAAACACAAAAACAAAAACAAAAAACAAATCTATGAAAAGAGAAGGACTGTCACATGCATGGACGCTACGAATTTAGCAGAATAAAGAGAGTCAATCGAGAAAAACAAAGAAATGAGAAGCAACTAACAGAAGACTGAGAAGCACACAAAACCATTATTTATACGTTTACAACGCATTGCAAGCCGAAATTCCCGCGCGGGCGAATAAGATGGTGTAATTCTTTTTTGGACAGCAGAATATTTATTTATTTTTTATTTATTCTATTTTATTTTGGACGGACAACAAAAAGCATAAAAATAAACTCAAGCATTATGCTTTTAAAATCCTTCGCACGTGCCCAACGACGTGACGTGTCATGGGTGGTCCGTGGTGGCAAGATGGGGCTAGGGATACAGCAAAGACACACAGGCAGTGTCAGAGCCAATGAGAGTCAAGCGGGGTGCGGAGGCCGAGGCAAAATCATTTTGCAATCTATTGCTTTATGATTGACCCCTCGCTGAACGCACTGTCGTTTTAGCAGCAGAGGGGTTGGCAGAAGCAGAAGCAGAAGCAGCAGCTGCAGCTTTGTTGTCCTTTCACATCTGACGGGCACGTCGGGCAGGAGAGAGAAGGGGTGAAGTGATGGCGACCATACCTGCCCTCTCCTCCTGCGCATTGAAGGCAGTCCCGTCTTTGTCTGCCCGGCTTTCAAGGCGGGCTACTTACCCTATTTTTCTCCCATAAAAACCTCTCGCTCTTCTTCTTCCTGTCCCTCTTAATTAATTTACCAGTAATTAGAAGAAGAAATAAACATCTCTCTCAATCAAAACTAGTTGTAACTTGAGTGGTAAAGAAAGTTTACTGCAGCACTTGAGATTACAGGTTCGATTTCTTTATTTTTTAATATCGCTTATTTAAATATATCTCCTCATTTCTGAATCAAAACTTCTCTTTCTTTCAATCAATACATACCCTCTGGTATTTGATATATATATATATATCCATACCGGAGAAAGTGTATTTGAATTTGGGACATTTTTCATCATCCATATCAAAGATGTCATTAGAGCAAGAGCTACCAAAAGATTTAATTTGATTTATAAACTCTTTATAATCCTTGGAGAAAATTTCTATAAAATTGAACCTTGTATTTTGACAATTTCATTGAATGTTGTAAAGAGCTTTGACTGATATTGCTGACATAGTACAATGTACATTGCTTTGCCAAAAGAATGAAAGACCCAAAAAGAAAAAAATTATTGAAAAAGAACCCCTTATTTGCTTTAGCCTGAAATCTATGCTTCTCATTTCCTTCTTTTTCTTTAAAACATCGAGTAAAAAGAAAACTATTATGTGAATACAAATATACCCCTGTCCTACTCGATATCTACATCCTGTATTTTAAAATCTATATTCTGCAATGCAAACCCCCTAGTACCTGACTAGCTCCATAACTAATTTCATGTACTCATAACCTAGTTTCATTATTTTCGTTCATTTTTTCTAGACAATACACTCAGGCCCTATTTGGTTGGCCAAATTAGACTGGACTTTTCTAATTAAAATAGACTATAGTCCTAACCGTTGTTTAGTGAATTTAAATACATATCGGACTGGTTGAGACTTTTTTTTTGCTCCAGATAAGAACCATTGTATGAGGGTTTTGTAAACCCAAGCGGAGCCACAGGTTTCGAAGCCTCCGCCTTCTCACGTCTCATCTCTTCGTCTCTCTACGTCTTTTCTCTTCGTAACCTCCGCCTCCTTGTGATTTCATCTCTCTATGTCTTTCCTCTCTACATCTCTTCTATTCGTCTAATGTTTGGTGGGCTGACAAAAACCAGCTTGTGTAGAAGTTTTGCCTTCAAAATTCAAACTCAAATGAGTATTTTTTTTTGTTCATTATGCTAATATTCTGCATTATCTTTTTGGGTTTTGATTTGGGTTTTCTAGGGTCTTTGATTTGGGGTTTTGGGGTGTGTGTTAGTAGCGTTTGCATACTTTGTTTATGCAAATTTCTATTACAATAATACTATATGTAGTTGAAATAAAAAATTATGCTACTGCTATTTAGGCAAGTTTGTTATTTTTGGTTTGAAAACTCTATGGCTGTTTTATATATTGAGTAATTGGTTTTTCAGTTTTGGGAATTTCATTGTTTGGGAATTTCTATTTTATTTTGTGATGCAACAAAAAAAAAAAAAAAACTACTATATCTATGAAGTGGTGCCATGTTCTCATTGTTCAAAGCTCTTCTGCTAAACTCCGCATATGTCTCTATTTTTCTTTGTTGATAGAAATCAGACTCAGATTTATAATGAATTTAACTATTTGAGGGGCTTCATATGAATTTGTTTGTTTACTTTGAAGTTTTCAAGCTAATCATATAACCCATATTAAACAAAAAAAACTGTCTAGAGTTTTAAATAATGATAAATTATGCATATATTCAATACCTGAAAAGGGAATTTGGTCCTGTGCAAAAATAGATCAATTAGAATAATATGTGCATGTGTTTCATTGCTGCAAAAATTACTCATTGTTGGTGGACCTTTCAAATTGCTATCATTCTTTTGATTTATTGCTGTAAAAATCACTAATATGTGCATGTTTCATTGCTGCATAAATAGACTTTTATGCATTTACCTGAGCGGTTATCAGGCTTTCTAAATGAAGGTTGGTCAATGAAGTGATGATTTAACTCTATGCTCATTTAACTTGTATTCCTATTGGGGCATTTGCAGGTTTGTTAGAAGCAGGGCAAAACTCTGTAATTGCTACTCAAATTAGGGAGTTAGTTCAACTTGACCTAATTGTAAGGTTTGATTGGGACTTTGATCACTACTTGGAAGAGGATCTGCTTGTTGCATTGAGGTGACAACCCCTTAATGATCAAGCATCTGAGAGTAACATTCCTGTTGTACAGTTGGATGGGAGCCATAATAATGATCAAACTCATGCTCAATCCAAATCATCATCATCAAGGAAATAAAATGGTTGATGGTTTGGGAAGAATTGCCAATGCATTTGAGAGTATGATGGAGAACTCCGACGCCAAAATGCAAAGGTTGGTTGAGAGCCTAAAAAAGCAGAATGCAGATGATGATCATAAATTTGTTGGAGATGAGTTAAAAAAGATGGAATTTTCTGTTTCATATAGAATCTCTTTACTTAATTTATTTATTGAATCGGCAAAAGTGCATGTGTTGAAGACATTAGATGAGGGTGATGATGGGTACGAGTATGTGACGACATTGCTTAGAGATCATAGATCTCGTGGTTGAGATGTAGTTTTGAGTATTTACTTTGTTATATTTTGGACTTGTTGTATTTTGATGGGCAAAATCAAATAGGTATTTAATTGCTTTGTTAAATTTGGATATGTTTTTAGCTATTTTAGAAGTAGTATGTGATAGGGCTTTCTCAATTTTAATTATGTGCATTTTTTTAATAAGTGCAAAAAAAAAAAAAAGAATTAAAAAAATATTTTGAGGTCTAGTCCAGTCCAGTCCAAAGTTAAGTATAGCACCAAACAATAGACTCAAAGTCTGATCCAGTTTAACCAGCCTAGCGCGCTCTAGCTAAAAATTTTTATAGGTAAATATATACTCGTAAAAACCCTAAAATTCTCAACTTTTTGTTAGCTCTTTCGGGTGAGGACTTTTTGTTACCACGATCTTCTTTATTTCAAGATGATCTCCAACTTCGTCCTGTCGTGGTGTTGGAGAGAAGGAGAGGGGAGGCGAGAAGTGTCCAGAAAAAACAGAATACATCATAAGGTTTGTAAACAAAATATTGGGTCACAGGGACCCACTGTCTTACTCTGATGTTTATTTTAGACCGCATTTCACAAGCAAAGCAAAACTAAGGTGATGAAAATATCCTACAGCATAATTTAAAATGGGCACTAACTATATGGGCTTACTTGCTTTGGGCCTCCAGGCTGCCCCAGCAACTCCCTCTACCATTTTTCTTTTATTTTTTTATTTTAATGTTTGAAACAACACGAGAAGAAAAAGAGCAAAGTAAAAGGTGTAGGGTTTGGTTAACCTTTGATGTTTCCTATCCGCTGAAATTTAAACCTATTTTCCTAGTGATCAAATGTTTAAGTGTGTTGATTGAGAAATAAGTGAAATGTGAATGATCTCTGAGTTCCAAAACTATGCTTTCTTGCATGTACCGAAGGATCAAAATGGTCAATACCCTTCAAGAAAGTATTTAGAGAGACGACGGCTCAATCATTGAGTCATTCAAAATTTGTTTGTGTGCACAATTTCATTACTAAACATTTCTAATTTGGTTAATTTTTTGTTGTTGAAATAACCTTTTAAGAGAAACATAAGGTGTGAATAATGATTTTGATAAGTAATTATTTATAAGGCGTTTGAAATCAGAATGCCGACATTTTTCCTAAAATGTGTCATTCTCTCTTTAGATTGGCTCACTCATTATGTTTACATGTTTGCTAGCTATAGAAGGTTCTTTCTTAAGATTACATGTTTGTTACCATACAAACGTACAAAGTCTCTCTCTCTCTCTCAGACATAATTTTTTTTTTTTTTTTTTGAAGGAAGAAAGAGAAAGAATTACAAAAGGAAGCCCAACGATCGTAGTCCACAGTTTAAACACCAAAAAAGAGTATGATATAATGTCAGGAATATGATCAGCAGTCAAAAAATAATGCAACAATTGTGAGTGAGTGGCAGGCCAATTAGTACGAGGAGATTATTATTATCATTATTATATACACGGTTGTAGATTAAATTTATAATTAAATATATTTGTTCAAAATGCAAAGCAAAAGTGGGAGTTGGAAATTTTGTTGGGAGGTCAATGAAGTTGACAAGAGAGAGAGAGAGAGAGAGAGAGAGAGAGAGGGATGTGGAGATTGTAATATTCTTAAAAGCCAGGGGTTATGAGTGAAGCCGACTGTCAGAAAACGTTACCTGTGATGTTTCTTTCTCTCTTCCCCTTATATTTCTTTGTTTCTGACACTGACTCAGAGTTTATTTTATCTTTAGCCCAAAGCCTGTATTGAATCATTCATTCATAATTGCTTGCTTTTCAATGCCACGATGTGACGTATGCTGTTTAAAATTTAATCTGTGCATGCATGCATGCATGGTCGCTGGTCGCTGGTCGCTGGTCGCTGGTAGCTGGTAGCTGAGAAGATGAGACCACAAGGGGCCACCATTGACTATTGAAATTGGAAACTATGAAGAATCCTATGTAATTTAACTTGGACCATACAATTGTTTGACACCATATAAGTATGATTTCATCCGAAACCTAACGAAAGAAAAATTATTGTTATTCATACGCGTATTTAAATCTCCTTTTTTTTTTTTTTGAGTGAAGAAACAGGATTAATGCCTAAAAAAGAAACTAAATAATGATTCGAAACCTACAGATTTCAAGTAAATCTTCACTAAGAAATGACCTAATACTGTCAGGAGGGTCATGAAAAGTTGACAAGCCCAACTCAATATATGAATCCAATTCAGTTAGTTTATCTGTTATCATGTTACACTCACGATATACATGATAAATAGAACAAATCTAATTTTTATTTATGAATTAAATCTCGCTATTTAATTCTTTCTATTAGTGGAAGCGAATTAAGAGCCTGTTTTTAGAGAGAATAAGAAATAGTAAAGTGTTCTTCTGCCTTTGTTGTGAACTTTTGACTGTCTGCCTTCTCCCATTTATAGAGCTTCCTAGCTGACTCTTCTCTTGGGCCTACAAGCATGGGCCTATGAGGATACTATTTGGGCCTGCAAGCAAGTTTAATCACGTTGAACTATAATTAACTTAAAAACTGCACTGCCTCAGGCATGAATTATTTCTCTCATATAGCTAAATGGTGTACAAAAGCTACCTATATATGATAAAACTAAGGCAGCCCAAATGCTAACAGGGCACTTGAGATATTTTGAACTATCCTTTTCTTTTCACTTGTCAGCCTTATTTCTTTTGCACAACATTGTTGATTAGAAACTAATGCTATGAAGAGCTAAATGACAAATAAAGATTATAGGTCCTGTTTGGTGGGCTGGCTTGGACTCGTTGGGATGATCTTTAAAGCATTGGATTGGGTTGGCTTGAACTGACTAGGCTTTGAGTTCAGTCTTGTTCAGTTTTGCACCAAACAACATAATGGAATTAACTTTATTTATTTTACCTTTTTTATTGATAATAATTAGATGCACATAATGGGTAGTAATTGCAGAAGTAAGAACGGGAATAAGTCTGACCGTGGTTTTTTGGTTCTGTAAGATAGAAAATTGGAGATTGGGTCATAAACGCTGAGGAAGATGGGTTCTCTATTTACCCACAACTCAATAGAAATGGGCTTGGGTTTTGACACTCCCAAGCAGCCCAAAATCTCAATTTCTTGAATCTTTTGATGGGCCTCATCGATCCTTGTAACCATCCACACAACAATCCGCTTAACAAGCCCCGTGCATGTATGTGGTTTGAGCTCGCTTACGCTTGTCGGGTGGTTTAGCATAGGATAATGTATTATTTTCTTGGTATGACATGTACACTATTTCTATATTTATTTTATGGATAAATTCCCAAAATACAGCTTGGATTAACGCAAGACCAACATTATATGTTATACTGAGCTTTAAACATTCTTGGACTTCTCGCGACAATGGGTCTCAACAACCATATTATAATTTCAATTAATGAACAATCTCTACTATGAACCTGCATTCACGAAACAATATTTAGTGAATAACGAATAATGGGTGATTATAAGTTTTTATCAATTTGCAATATTGTCTATCGCTTTGGCAATTACTCAATATCAGTTTGGCAATGCTTGTCTCTTGATTTAGAGATTATTGTCTATCGATTTGGTAATAATTTAGAATTATCGCAAAGCGATAGACAATAATTCCCCAAGCAATGATATCCAGTGCTTTATACCTTGGGAAACATTTGCCAACCAATGGAGGAGATAGAAAACTTCACCTTAAGGTCATCTCTAACTCAAGGGGTGGAAACTCAAATTTTGAGTTTTGAACCCAAAATCTATCTCCAAACTATATATTTTAAGGGGTGGAAATTTGAGATGGGTGGAATTTTGGGCGAAATTCTATTCTGGTTTTGACTGGACTGAAAATTTTTTGTGGACCCTAACCCATGCTGCACAGCCCACTTGAAGAGGGAAAATGGAGTGGGCCTCGTGTGGTAGAAAGTTGCTGCTCTCCCTTTGCTTCCGCATGACAAGTGGCAGCTCACCATTTGTACTTGTTGATTCTTTCAATTTTTTTTTTTTAAATATTAAAGTTGCAAATTAAAGTGGCTCTGTTTTGTTGGAAAAAAATTTAAGTTGATGTGCATTTTTTTTCTTTTGTTGTACTTAAAAACTGAAATTATATTATGTTTTGAATTTTGGATTTTTTAAAGAAAAATTAACAACAGAAAAAAAAAATGGTTAACAATTTTTAAACAATTTAAATAAGGTTGGAGGAAAAAATTAATTTGAGTCCTAAAAGTACATGAATAGTTGTATTTTAAAGAATGAAAATTTGAGTTTAGCCTCAACATGATTGGAGATGGTCTAAGCTGCAACACCAATTTCAACAGCTTCACCACTTGCAAAGGACTAAGTTCAGTAGAAGAGATTTTTTGGGGTTTGAAGTTCAGGCACAAAAATAGTTTGACGAGCAAGGAAAGAGAGTCATGTTATCATTAAAATTCCACACTTGATATTGGCAAAAATTTGTAGAGAACCAATTTAACTGATATCCCTCCTCCCCCTTCCAACGATTGGGAAAAAAAGGAAAAAAAAAAAGAAAAAAGAAAAAAGAAAAAAAAGAAATCCACGAACCCTTTAAAAAAAAAAAAAAAATTACCGTAGACGTTGCCATGAGTTTTATTATAAATTTATTTATTTTTGTCTGAAGACCGATATAGTTTTGTTGCAAAATTTCTCTCTTATGAAAAATAAATAAAATAAAATAAAAAACCCCATTTTCTTGCATAGCAGGCATATCTCAACCTTCACTCACAGCACCACTTTCTTATCCAAGTTCTCTGTTTTCCTTTAACCAAAACCGAAATGGTGGATACAACAATTTCTACCATCACTTGCTCTGGTTTCAGTTTCTCGCAAAATCCAATCAACACCTCACAGCTCTCTTCCCTCCAGAAACTCTGCAAACCCAAATGGAGTTGTATCTCATTCTCACTCACCGACCTTTATTTCCCAAGTCCTCGCCTTTTGTTCGGAAATGGCCGCCACCTAAAGACCTCTTATAGTCCCAAAGTCTCCTCCCAGAGTCTCTCCACCATCCCCGTCCCCAGCAAGAACTACGAGGTACCCTCTCCCTTGCTTCTGTGACAACTTTTTTTTTTCAAAGAAGGAAAAAAAAGAGGAGTTTTCTGCTGTTTTTGAATTTTTGATTAAAAAATTATAATTTTTCATCCTAGGTTTTTGCTTCAGTGCTGAGTCTGGAGATGGTTGAATTACAATTGCTGAAAATGAGTTCCCTTTGCAAATTACTCACAAGAATATGAGTTCCTTTGCAACTTCTATTTGAACATATGTTGATAGACTCTAATAAGAACTCAAGCAAAATTCTTACATAGATTAATGATCCCTTTTCCTTGAGTGACTTATGTTTTTTTGTTGTTCTTACACCAGTTGGATTTTATTTTACCTCATTACAGTTTCTTGATGGTTCTTCTGAGGTGGAATTGAGATTACAGCTTGGGGGTCAAAATATCCAAAGCAGTAGAGATATTTTTGTGGATGCAAATGGCACCTCATTGACAATAAAAGTACAGCACTCTGGGTCTCTTATCACACATATGGAAACTAATCATCTGTTTGATAAAATAAAGCCTGCTGAAACAATATGGTTTGTGAAACTTAAAGCACATGAAATTATATAACAATGTAGATCACTTGTTTAGATGGGTAATTCTTGTTTTGCGCAGGTATATAGATGATGATGAGCTAGTTATAAACTTGAAAAAGCAGGATCCAGAATTGAAATGGCCTGATATTATGGAGTCCTGGGAGTCTCTGACACTGGGATCTATGCAACTTCTGAAAGGAGCATCAATTTACATTGTTGGGGATTCAACTGAAATCAACCAGAAAGTGGCTCAAGAACTTGCAGTTGGTCTTGGGTATGGCTTTTTGTTCAAAACTATTTTGAAGAAAAGATTGGGATACATCTAATTGTTAATTTCAAGCTTCCCCAAATTTCACATGTAGTTATAATGATTCTGTTACCATTTTGTAGTTACATCTGAATAACTATTTAACTAGCTGCTAGTGAGGGTAGCTGTTTATAGTGGGAAGCAAGATTCAATTGCATGACTGTAGGCTCTGTCCCCATATTCAAATATCTATAAATTTTCCTTGGTTTGATTTTCTGAGTCTTCCTATATTCAGTAGTTTTCTTTGGTTCATTTGGTTTTAGATATACACCACTGAGTACGAAGGAGTTGCTGGAAACATTTGCCAAGCAGAGCATTGATTCATGTGAGTATTTTTTTGGTTCATTTGTCAAACCTCAACTCACTATCCTTTCTTCCTTTGATCTACAAGCTCATGAGTCATGACGTGCACATTATTGAAACCTGAACTAGCTGTGACTCTGTGACCAATGTCAGTACCATCCTTGTCATCTTTCTTCCCGGGGTGTGCACTAAATGAATCACCAAAATTTTAGGTTATGTGCAATATAAGTTCATAACTGTAGTAGAAAACAATTCTGTTGTGAATGATGAGGGTGATGGCTAACCAAGCATTAACGTAGTACAAATGTGTAAACAATTTATGCAACAATGAGTTTACATTATTGTGGTGGGCACTTGTACCTCTGGTGGTTGAGAGCATTTAAACCCCCCTCCCCATGCAATGTCTTAGTTTGAATCTCCCCTCCCCTTTGGTCTCCCTTGTAACTGAAACAAAAGTTTTCATTATTCTGTATTAGACCCCTCTGGTGCAAACCAAATGTGTCTACAACCTTTGATTTTCTTTTCACTAAAACAGGAATAATCCTTTTAATTTTCTACTATATGATTGAGTTCTTTCCTGTACTTATGAATTCTTATGAATTATAAATTGACTGTCTGACATAGGGTTATAACAAAACAACGTTAAAAGTGAATTTTGATTTTTTGGTGTTGTTTTCATTATCCTCTAAGTTTTTTATGAATAAGTTGGAAAATTGCTTCTGTTCCTATCCAACCTGTGTTTTCTGCATCAGATCTCTATGCTGTCTTCATATTTACATATGATTTTGTCTTCCTCACTGTTATTAATACCTGCCTTCAATAATATTTGTATTTACCTCATTTATCCGTTAATCACGTCCTATGATCTACTTGTGGATGTTTACTTTACCCAGCACTCTATTCGAAAAAAATGATCTAATTGCTATTAGTTGCCCTGTATTTGTTTGATTGGAATGAAACAAGACTTGAAATAAGTTGATATTGTACAAAAACTATCACCTATTATTAACAAGTTTAATCAATTTTAGGGCTGCTTGCTGAAGGTTCTGACTCTGTAGCAGAAGCAGAAAGTGCTATATTACAAAGTTTAAGTAGGTACTATATGTCAATAGAATTTAATTTTCCTTTTTTTTTTTTAGGGGGGGGGGATTTGGTTGGAGGGGGGGTTGAAAACAATGAGCTTTGTTGGTATTGCAGTCATGTTCGAGCAGTAGTTGCAACATTAGGAGGGCAGCAGGGAGCTGCTAGAAGGGCTGGTAAATGGCGCCATCTTTATGCCGGATTTACTGTCTGGCTGTCCCAAACTGAAGCTACAGGTAATTTCTCTTTGATCATTTCTTCATTGATTTTCTTTCAACAAGCAACTGGTACTGCTGCCATTATCTGTCATGCTTAACGTATGATTGTACGTTATTTTCTAGTATTATTAAGAAGCTATGCAGGCTGATTAGAGTTTGCAATAAACTTGATATGTTTTGTTCGTTTACCATTGTTCTCAAAAGCATAATTCATTGCAACTGAAAAAAAAAAAAAGCATTAGTCATTGTAACTGGAAAAAGAAAAAGGAAAAAGCAGAAGTCATTGTAATTTGTAACAAGAACAGAAAAAAGTGTAAGTCATAAGGATGTGGATCAACAACTATTCTATATTTTACCATTCCCTCATATGTGGGTCTCTTCCCATCCGCACGTAAAATTCAACATAAATTGGGAGGTTATGGTTGCTTGAATCCAAACTCAGGATTTTCCACCCTAATACCATGATAAATTTTTCAGTTTACCATTGTTTATAGAAGTATAAGTCATCACAAGAAGGGGGCGAACAATTATTTTGTATCTTTTTGTCCCATACTTCACTGCAAATTCACGGATCTCTCCATTTTTTAATCATTTTCATATGTATCGGAGTCTTTCAATTTCAGTACAAGTTATGCTTGGATCTGTGTTCATAGGGGGTTTTCATTGCGGAGTGCAAATTAGTTATTCGTCAGGATATGCGAGCCTTATCTCATAGAATTGAGTAAGCATCGAACTGTTTAGTTGCAGCCTCTAATGTTCAAAATTTGTTTAACGGTCAGAATAGCTCTTCCTACTCGCGATTGAACATAAATTGAGTGGTTATAATTGCAAGAGTCCGACCTTAGGATCTCCTGCTCTGATGTCATGATAAATTTTGTTATTGTACCATAGTTCTCGAAAGCTTAAGAAGTTTGAATGTCAACCAATTGTTGTTTTATATTCACACAAAACTGAATGAACACATGGTGAATGAACACTTCTTCTGATGTAGAACAGCCCGTAGGTTTTAGAGTAAACACTTAAGCAATAGAACAGAGAAGAAATAAGACATCAAGGAAAAGAATTAGAGATCAAAAAGACGAAGGGAAAGGGAAGGAATCAGAGAGTTTAAAGTAAGGAAATTTATTCATTAATCAAGCCTGCCTTAAAAGATTAAAAACAACTCTATTTATAGAGGCAAAACCCTTTTTAGTCTAGGAAAAGGAAAAGTAAACTTTAAGAAATAGGAAAGCAAATTAACTAGTAAGAGATCCTTCAACAACAAGGAATCTTTAAGAATTAGGAAAGCTAATAATAGGAAAACTAATCCAAGTAGAATTAGGAAAATAATAATATGCATTCTGCATCATCTTCACTATTCATTCTCATGGCTGGCTAATCCATGTGTTTGTGGCATAATGAATGAATGGACACTTCTTCATTATTCACACTTCAAAGCTTGTTGCATTTCAGTTCCATCGTATGAATGGAGTCAGTAATTCTTTAATTTACTTAACAAAAATAATTTAGTTTATCATAGACAGAATTCCAATTTCCTGTTATACTTAATTTTCTTCTTTCAAGAACCTCCTCCAGACTTATCACCAACTGAGTATTTATATGATGAGGTTGGCCTACATTGTTTACATGGGTCATAGCCAGCAAACTTGTAGGATGGGGCAATATGCTGATAGTTGTAGAAACAGCCTTTTTTCTAGCCCTACATTGTTTAAACTTTGCTCCTGCATTAATATTGGTAGATGAAGACCTTTGGCCTGGGAGGATCGGTATAAGGGTACATTTTCTTACATGTAACTACCTCTATATATGTGCAAGCAGTCATTCTTACCCACAGATAGCTCTAGCCATTGGAACCAGGAAACCATCTTTAGCAATGATGATAAGACATTACAATTAATGAACTTAGGTGCCCGTGTGTCACACATGGGCTTTCCTTATGCCAAATTCTCTTATACTTCCCTGTCCATACCCAGCCATCTGTATAATTTCTGGAAGATAATGGTTCTTGTTTACTTTGCGTCTATAGGACCATGTGATACATTGCCAGCTGATGGAGCTTCCGACAGATTGGTATTTAGGAAAGTATTAGGGTATTGCGTTTAAAGAGTTTTTTAACATCTACTACAGAAAATTAATTTATGATAAGTAACCCATTTTACAGTTCTGCATATGACACCAGAGCATTTATTAGTATGAACCCACCATGTGGGTCTGTGTTGGCTAGGTTGTAAAACATTAGGGTATCCTTCTGGACCTGCCCCCTCCATCAGCTGAAGCGCCTGGCTCAGCTTATTAAACCCGGAGCTTCCAATTTGAGTTATACATACTTGTTACAATGTCAAAAGGTGATCTCAACTCAAGCTATAGAACTGATTGAGCATCAAACACATTTGGTCTCACTAATTGAGTAGTTAAAAACCAAATTTTGGGATTGAGGCGCAAAAGATAAATACTTCTGTCAGGCATTGATAAAATGTAAAGGCAAAAATGAAGCATCTAGAGTTTATGAGTATGAGAAAAAGATAAACTGCTCTGGAACCATCCAATTCAACTCTAGATTTAATCAGCCACATCTGTAGCGGTAGCTCATTTCTTTGTTATTAAATTCAATCAGAATGTTTCTTCATAAATTCTCTACGCAGATGAAGATTCAGCAAAGGAAGAGGCCAGGAGTCATATTAAAGATGGCATACTAGCTTACTCAAACGCAGACGTGGTTGTCAAGCTACAGGGTTGGGATACAGATCATACTAAAAGTGTGGCAGAGGGATGCTTGAGTGCCCTTAAACAATTAATTCTATCAGACAAGAAACTTCCAGGTAAGAAGAAATTAATGATATTTATCCTTTAGACATTGAGCTTGCTATGCTACAATGACTGTTCCTCTAAGGACTAACTTGAAGCAGTTTACGCAACTTCTTCTAACAAAATGCTAAAAATCGAAAGTTAATTAACAAAAACCCATTCTTGTTTATAGGCTTCTTACCAGGACATCTAATCCTGACTTTGGTTTGCAAGATGGGAAGCTGTAGTGGATGTCTAATTACATCTTCCTTATCTTTGACACAACTAAAATTACTCTGAAACTTAAAAACTGAATTAGGATTCTTTCACTGTCATAATGTTTATAACTTTTTTTGTGTTTACTGTGCACTCACTCAGGAAACAAAGTAGTTGTGCCGCTATTTGTTCTTTTTGGTCAGATGTGCTGTTATTCTTTAGGGGGTTTTCTTTAGACCCCAAATGTACTCAATTATTTCAAAAAATTATATATAATGAAGCTACTGTTTTGCAATTGTCTATCTTTTATTTTATTAACCCTCAATTCTTTTTTATTTCTCTAACCAAAGGAACTTTATTATGTTTTAAAAAAGAAAAAGAAAGCCACGGTAGATAATGCCTCTGTACCAAGGAGGAGAGAGGGAGAAGCCTACTAGCCGAGACGTCGTTTTTTTAGATTATTGTTCACTGTTTTGTTCAAGGGTAAGATTGGATTTAAAAATTACAAAAAAGTGGAACGTAACTAAGCAAATTTGGCTGACTACATAAATAGAACTGCACATATTTCTTCCATCAAAGACCTGTTGTTTTGAAGATCATGAACACTCTGAGGTACAACTGTATTCTATAGTAGAGTTGCGTTGCTTATGCCATTGACCTTAAATAAGATTGTGAAACCTCAAAAAGGTGGCAACTTTGAGAGTTGGTATTGCTTAATTTTGTGCGCACCCATTTGAATCACATTGAACTGAATGGTCAAATATAGATGTTCAACCCCAAGAAGCCTCAAAAACATTCCAAACAATACAAAGCTGATGTTGTTTTTATGTATGTAGACTGTCTGATGCCTGTTACTGACAATCCTTTTTGTTCGTGGTCTATTTTGAAGGTAAGAAGAGCCTCTACATAAGGTTGGGCTGCCGAGGTGACTGGCCAAACATCAAGCCTCCTGGTTGGGATCCATCAGCTGGAGATGATGTTTCTCCTAGTGGATTCTAACAGTAATTGCACGACATTAACGATTGTAGGACGATTGTCCTTGAAGATGTTTTGGTTGAGTTTGGACATAGCCTCGTATATGTATCTCACCGTTGTCTTTTACTGCAGATGCTCGTTTTCTTTTAAGTAAACCATGGAAAAAGAAATCACCTTTCTTGTAATTTGCTTATAGTTTACTCTGCCGGGATACAAGCTATCTTGTAAGTAATTCATTATCATGCAAACACAGGATACAAAAGTAATAGAAGCACCATTGGGAAACAAATCGAATTAGGTGAAATATTGACCTCATCTATCTCGAGCTTCACTAGTCTGAACTAGATCAAATCTTGTCTCTTCATGGTATCAGAGTCATCATGTCACAAGACTTGAGCAGCAATGTCGATCCTTCAAGTTCTTGTTCATTGTTTAAATGTTGTTCATAACTAGGTTCTTCGACAGTTTTCCAAATAATGTTAGTATTTTTGTTAAGTCAGAAAACTACGCCGTTGGAGGAGGATAGAAGATGAAAGCTCAATATGGTCCCAACTAATCAATAGTCTTAATTATCCCTCGCTGGAATCTGTTTAGCACCTTAATAATATAATTAGGGTTAATTACAATTTTGGTCACTCGGTTTGGCTCGAAATCAATTTTAGTCACCAAGATTTCAATTTTTCCGATTTCGTCATTGTACTTGCAATCGTTAACAAATCAGGTACAAGCATTCATTTCCGTCAGTTTGGTAGGGGCTTTATTGTCCTTTTGTCCCAACCCACCATCAGAAGCTGTGTAAAAGCTCATAATGTAGAGAGAAGGGCTTTTACACGAGGAAATGAGCCCATTGATTGCTATGTGCACTTACCAGTCTTCATGGCCACACGGCTATTTGATTGATCACCAAACCACTCACATTCGCCACAATCTCTCTCCTAGGGCTCCAAATTCCCCAAATTTCTCATAGTTTCTAACCGAAAAGGGGGTCAATTGGGATTTGTGAGGCCAAATTCCTAGGTTTTCATTGACCTATGACAAACGTGAGGATTCGGGAGAGGTGGTGCTGGAGCTGATTGTGAGAATTGGGAGTGAAGATGATGTTTACACCATAATCAACCGAGCATATCCATTCTCAAAGCGACTAGCACCAAAGGCAGACAAGCCTTCTTCCTTGCTGAAGGAAGACACTCTTCCGAGGTGCCAGACACCTACCGAAGCTCCCAATTGCTGAAGCTCCCAATTGCCGAACCTAATCTCCAGGACACGTGCCACCACCACAGCCACTTGCACAAAGTCCCACATCGGAACTTTGTGCAAACCTCCTACTTCACTTCCCTATAAATAGGGAACAGTGCCCAAGTAAAAAGGGTAACTACTTTCTCACTTTTACTGTTACTCTGCCAAAGTTACTACTCTTAGCTCACTTAAGCATCGGAGAGCCTTCGGCCGGCACTACACTGGTGTCCGAAACTTAACGACTATTTCTCCTACTTTGTCTTCTGTGGGCTTCTCCCTTACCGAAGGTCCTCACCTTCTCCCCTCCTGAAGACAATCCCCTTCTCTCTAAGTTGACCTCCCAAAAAAAGCATCAATAGATGACAAAGGCAATTGCGGACCGATTGAGGGTTTTGAGGAGCCGATGGAGCCCTATTTCCTCTTTCCCAAAAAAAGTTAGCGTCTTTGTGGTATTGGATTCAGTTGGTATTGATGGTCATGTGCTTGGTTTTGTCGGCTGGGGTTTTTGTCAAATGGGTTGTGTAAGGTTTATATTGGAGTGTATGAATTTTTTGTTCTACGTACAATTAACCTACCTCTGGTGATTCTGCTACTGGAATGGTTTTTGATTGATAGTTTGCATTGCTTTTATAAAATTTTACATGCAATGTGTTTCCTTGTTGTGCATTGCTCTCAGACTCTCTTGCTCTCAGATTCTAAGCTTTTACACAAAGAAATGGGCTTTTACACGGCTTCTGATGATGGGTTAGGACAAAAGGAAAATAAAGTCCTTATCAAACTAATGGAAATGAAGACTTGAACTTGATTTGTTAACGACTGCAAGTACAATGACAAAATCGGGAAAATTAAAATCACGTTGACTAAAATTGATTTTCAGTCAAACCTCAGTGACAAAAACTGTAATTAACCCATATAATTATAATAGTAAAGTACCTTGAGGATTGAAGTCAATCAACACAACTGATAAAAAATCAATGTTTTATAACCTATTAAAATTTTGTTAATTACCATAATCACCAGTTAAGAATAGTGAACCCTTTGCATGTTTAGCCCTTGGTGGACACCTATTAGAATAAAAGAAAGGTTATAAGAATTAAAAGGTGATAGGACCCGTCCCGAATTCCTCGGAATACGTGATAGATCCTATGGTTTTTTCGACATCCAACCGATGTCAGGTCCACTTACTAATTAGAAACATCAATATCCCCTAAAACGAAGGAAAAGAGGGCCAAGGCTTCTACTGAAATTTCAGCGGAGTCTCCCCTGAAAAATGGATTTTACCAAAATTTTCAACCAGTTAAAAACACAGTTTAAAATCACCAAACTTTAGCATGTACAAAGCACATCACACACAACAAACAAAAGACCTCCAGCCTTATAACCAAACATTTTATAAAACGTTCTTGCTTTTGAACTCCTTTGTAAATCCATGCACCTATAACAAATATCATAATAGCAATTAGAAAATACCTTTCTCCTTCCAAAATTAATTTCACACTTAGAACAATACAAGCACAGCTCAAATAGTTTATTTTGCGGCTGCACCTAGGTTAAACCACATGCTACCTACGTACCTTTTTGTAAGGGATTAAGCCACACGTTATGACAAAAAGAATCACAATTTAGAAACATACAGATATTGTCCAAGTAAAACCCATAATCTAATTTAGATTCATTCTCAACTTCAATCCACACAAGGCATATAACTAAATATTTTAACAACTCCTTTCTTTCCATGACTCAACTCAAAACCATTTCCCTATATAAACTCACAAATACTATGCGTAACTCCTTTAAAACTAACCAATTACTCTGAAACTCGAGTTATTTTTTCAAAATCATTTCTTTCCCGCAACCATACCCTATCCAAGACGTATGTTGCAAAACAACACTGTCCAAACATCAAAACTATGATCACGCCTATGCAGAGCACTCACCATGCACATGCTCAAGAAACCCCAACCCAGAAACGGATCCACATATTTTCCCACACATATATATGTATATATATATATATGCACACCTCATACCATCATCATATACCAAGGGAAAACAATCCAACACGGGGATTGTTTGACTGAACCACATGGAAGAATCCTCAATTAACCATGTGGCTAGGGAACAAGCTGTCCAACCGAGGGACTAGGCTCACCAGCCCGAACAGCAAAATCCTCAATACTCGTGCGTCTGTGAAAAGTCCTACGCGCGCAGACTGCTCGACTAAGGGCCTACAAAACACCCCACCAAGGGTGTCCGGGTTTTGACATATCTAAGTATCCATATCCACTGTTTCCAATTATTAGTATCTAAGGGGAGGTACATATGATAGTACACATCATGTACCGGGGGAAAATAATCCAACACGGGGATTGTTTGACTAGATCACATGGGAGAATCCTCAATAACCATGTGGCTAGGGAACGAGCTGTCCAACCGGGAGACTGGGCTCACAAGACCACACAACAGAATCCTCAATACTCGTGCGTCTGTGAAAATTCCTATGCACGCAGACTGCCCGACCAAGGGCCTACGAAACACCCCGCCAAGGGTGCCCAGGTTCCGACATATCCAAGTATTCATATCCACTGTTTTCAAGTATCAGTATCTAAGGGGAGGTACATATGATAGTACACATCATGTACCAAGGGAAAACAATCCAACATGGGGATTGTTTGACTAGACTGCATGGAAGAATCATCAATAACCATGTGGCTAAGGAACGAGCCGTCCAACTAGGGGACTGGGCTCACCAAACCACATAGCAGAATCCTTAATATTGGTGCGTCTGTGAAAAGTCCTACGCGTGCAGACTGCTTGTCAAGGTCTACTGCACACCCGATCAAAGGTGCCAGGATTCCAAAGTAACCAAGTGACCAATGTTTCCAAATAACCACTGTTTTCAGTATCCAAGAGCCGGGGAAGTACATATGATGGTGCATTTCACAAACCTATATATATAAAATAATATACCCTCCCTTAAATCAATTTTTTTTTCTTTCCAAATTCTCAATATTCCAATATACCCAAATATTTATTCATAGCATAGATATCAAACTCCCAAAAGCATAAATTCCACAACCCAAAATATTCATAGTCTCAATAATCAAAATAATCAAAATAATATAAATATGCAAGACAATCCATAAAACACTTTCATAATCCAACCCCATATCACCCAATCCATATATTTTAATAATAACCATAATAACAACAATAATCCCTAAAAAAAACCATCTCATATTCCGATAAAATCATAGTCAAAACATATATCAAATCTCATTTATGCATGCAACTCCATATTGGAAAAGTAATGCTCATTTAAAACAATGTCCACTCACTTCCTAATAATCACAGTCGAGTCCCAAGACTCGTTTTCACAACAAATCAATCAAGTATCCCATAGTCAGATATCAAAATAATATCCATTTTTACATAAAATACTATAAAATAATATCATAATCCCAACATAATCAAAATAACTCAAATAACAATCAAGACTCGTTTATAAGGTCATTCTAGTACTTCTCAAAGGGTGAAACTATCTCGGAAGGCTCATGGTCAACTGAGAGATCAAACTTCCCATATTGGTCAACTGGGCCCACGAGACCACTTCCGTTAGAACCAGCTCGACTTCCTTTTCAAACATACACATATATTAATTTAAGATGTCAAAATTTAAGCATGATTTTATAAGAAAAAAAGGGTAATGAGCCCAACTTACTTGAGCATAATAGAGAATTTTCCCTTAAGCAAAAAACTAAAATAATTCATATTTTCTTTTAAGAGTCATATGATTAGATTAAAATATGAGAAAAATACATCTCTTCAATTATACATTCAAGCTTTTCTTTTTAATTTAAAAAATAATCCACATCCTGGTATAAAAATTATTACTAAAAGCTATTCTCATTATACTATTTACTTATGAAAATACCTGTAGGATATCTATAAATGCCTGGAGAAGGTTAAACAAGCTAATTCAGATTTTTTGCAATAAATAATGATCAACCTTTGAAGCAGGATTGATATGAGTTATCAATCCTGAGATGTGCAAAGCTTAAAATAAAAGAACACGCAGATATTTATTTTACGTGGTAAAACCCCACCTCTGGGGAAAATCCACGGGACTCCTTAGTCCAGAACGAATCCACTATAGAATTGAGATTACAAGAAATACGCACACACACTTGTCCTAGACTCAATCTAGACAATGTTTACTGACTTCTTCGTAACTCAGCTTCTGTCACGGGATGATCTTTGACACTCCTTTTGTTGAATGCAATACTGGTCACGATTGCTTCAAGCTCACCGGAGGATAAACACACAAAGTGTCTTGGTGTCCTTAACCATATGAGACACCGACATGCATATGTATGCAATATGAATGATGAATGAATTCGATCAATCACCAAGCAACCGAAGCACTTGATGACTTTCCGAGTGAACTAAGTGCAGCAGCTTTTCCCAAAATATATTCAATATGCATCCATGATTTCAGACGTTGGAAAAGCTCACTATCACAAGAAGGCAAAACCTCCTTTTATTCAAAGCAAGTTTCTCACATGAGAGAAACTTGCGAGACTACACTTCCAAAACAATTATAACTTTAAGACCAATTGAACTAAAACTCTTTGAACCTGGTGCAATATGATCTCCTCAATGAGACACCACACAAGGGCCAAACACTTATCAAATTAACAATATAAATTCTGATTCAATAAAAATACAAAGTCTAATTCATTAAGGACTCTTAATGATGTCACCAACCGACTCATATTTTAACTTCAATTACAAAGACTCAAAACAAAACTTCAACTATAACTCCTATCATGAATGCATGATATGTCATGATTTACCTGTTGTCAAGTTTCTTATACGGTCAGGGTATGCCTCGGAGGTATGGGATTGAAAGAGTAGTGCCAAAACTTCTAGTAGCAATTCCTCACAAACTAATTTTCAACCTATACTACAGTCTAGGAAATGCCAATACGATTTTCGTACTAACAACTTAGCTAGTGTTAACATGATTGAATATAGAGAACTGCATTAGAGCATAACCAAAAAACTATCACAATTACTCCAACATTTTTAGCAGAGTATGGTTATTTAAGTCAACTTTATATTGAAAATAGTTATAATTTAGATTCATTTTCCTCATTAAAATTTAAAAGAAGTGATAAGTTTTTATATCCCTCTCTTGAAGAACGTAAAATTAAATTTCACCAGCATAACCCAGAGTGGTTTACGGACAGTATTTATCCAGATAAAGTACAAATAGTATTATTATTTCTCATAATGAACTGCTTATTCCAGCAGAATCAATAGAAACAGAGACCTCTACCAAGCAAGACATTCAAAAATACAGAGGAGCAACAATAGCTGAGCAACGTTCAATGATGATCGTATGAAACTCCTTCACCAATCCAACTTTATCAAGACTTGTTCAGAGACTACATCTAGAAGACCAGATAACACATATGAGTTCAGGATAAGCAAAACAAGAGCAAAAGATTTTGATGAAATCTATAATCAAATAGCAATACAAATTCAAGCAAAAGATAACGACGACTCATACTGGAATAGCTTATGAGAAGAAGAGCTACACAACATAGACCACATGATGGAAGCATAATAACTCCATGTGTAGGCCTTATGATAGAAGAAGCATCATCAAATTCATTTCACGTGAAGAAATCATCCCAACAACATAGAAGCAAATGCAACATCAGTCCAAAGTTTATCAAAGCAAGAAAATCCATTTTTTGGCTCCATACGGCTAGCAAGAAGCAAGACTTTTTGGCAACATTTGAAAAATAGAGAAAAGACTCCTTAAAGCATTTCCAGTAGCTAAAGCTGGACTCGGGCTTTTTTGGGAAGGGGGGGGGGGGGGGGGAGGAGTGGTGGGGTGTGGTGGTTAGGGCCAAAAAGTGGTTTCCAGCAACAAAAGCAGGCCCGGGCAAGAGGTGAGGGCTACCAGACTGGTCTGGCCCGAGGTGGAGTTCAGCCGAAGGGTTGGGTGATGTCATCACTGACGCCAACATGGCGTCAACCCTTGCGTTTGATTTTTTTTTATTTATTTACAGTTGGCACGTGCATTGCTCATGCCAAGGTTAAAAAAAAATTGCACACTCGCGCTACAGTAGCCTCTAACGGCTAGCTTCCACGTGTCGGCATCTAGGCTCTCCGATATGATTTTGTGCAATAAAAAAATGAAAAAAATGGAAATTTTTTTAAAAAAAAAAATACCAAAAAAATACTGAATTTTTTTTTTCTATAAATACCAACCAATACTCGATATGAATTTTGAAATTGAAAATCTTATCCGATATGAATAGTATTGACACGTAAGAACTCAAAAATCTTAGGGGAATATGCTGATATAATCACTTTTCACAAGTGGTATTCTGAAATAATCAGGTTACAAATTGTGTTCTGATATAATCACTTTTGAACGTGAAATGACCAAACTGCCTTCCATATAAAAGCACATGTATTAGGGAGTTATTGGCCTTTGATTGGCGACCTAACGCACCTGGCTTCTCTCCCTTTCTCAGCGCTCAGTCACGGTTCTCTTCCTCTCTCGGCGGTTTCTGTGTCCATCGACCACCACCACTCTATTTCTCCCTCTGTCACGAAAACCTAAGCAGCACTCTGTCGTTCTCTCTCTGCAGTCAATGTTAGGGTTTGGTGAGGGGGCTCTTGACGGTGAGAGAGAGGGTTTAATCGTTAAATGCTCTCTCCCTTAAACGATGTCTCAGTTCCCTCTAAGTTCGAGTCTTGAATCGACGTCGTTCTCTTCTTCTCTGCTCCTTCAGGGCCTAAAAAAACCCTAAATTTTGGTTTCGGTTAGGACTTTGTTCACAAACGTCCTCCTCCTTCTCAATCCTGTGAGAGTCGGTTAGGACAAAAGTCGCGATTTGGTGTAGGTGTTGCTGGGATTTCGAATTCGGTTCTGTGCAGAGAAGGAGTGATTCTAAGGTGGGTTTTGTATTTGTTATTGACTAGTTTGTGTTTTTGTATGGTTATCATTTGAGAAGGATAATTTCACTAACCTCTGACTGAATTTGTGAAGTTTAGTAATTAGAGAGATTGCAATAATAATATAATTTAACTGTGAAGTAGATCATGCTGGGATGAAACTTGTATTGGTGTATTGATTTTGCTCTATGGACGATGCAGTGCCTCAAATTGCTATTTGTCATATAGGATTGGTTCGTTTGTGATGCTTGTTTTCACTTCCATTTTATGAGTCATATTTAGTGTGGGAAATTATTCTGGTGGCAAGGGCTATTCCATTATAACACACCATTACCTCAGTAGGCCCTGAATTAGGTGTTGAGTAATAATGCACAAGTAAATTTGTTGGTATCATTGGTGTTTCAGCACGTAGTAGCATATTTTGCACCCTTCCAGTGTTAATGGTTAATTATGTGATTTTGAAATACTAAAGTTAGTTGGCGTGGAAATTTTCTGCTAAACTGATGGTTTTTAAAAGGGCAATCTTATTTGGATAAACTCGGCCAACCTTCAAATTTGCTTCCCAATTTATGCACGAAAGGCCTCCACCATAACCAATATATTCCACACTCTCACCATGCTTCGAATCAACCCGAATTGTATGCATTTCACTCGAACTTGATTGCCCGGGAGGTTCAGATTGCACCTGTCTACACTGCACAGTGGAGGGTTCCGCACTGCTGTCCTCATGAGGATGCACAATTGGTGCAGAGTACGGTTCCTCTTCATTGCTAGGTTGATACAAATCAGCAACTATGTTTTCACCGCTTTCAAAATGAACTTCTTCAACCCAATCACTCCAATTAAAACCATTCCCACCATTTTCAGTTTCATTGTGCGCAATTGCCACATTTCTTCGTTCCACAACAAAGGTAGCAGGAGCATTGCTACTCTCAACGCTTACAATGCCATTGCACCCTTCAATACCATGACCTTCGATATTTTTCAAGCTTGCTACTAAAGGGGTTACTTTAGAGGCCATAACATCTGTGTTGTACTTGAGAAAATATTGAACATCATCATTGTCTTCAACCCTTATCTGCTTACTGACAGATGCGGATACAGGAACTGAATACTTCAATGTGACACTATATTTCGTGGGCTCTGCATCCATGATCTTATAAATGCGTTCAACAAGTTCGGAAAACGTTACGTTCCGTGACACTATTATGCCTTTAGCCTCCCCACCTTCATAACTCTCAATGTTATCCTTCTTAACCCAACTTCCATTGTAGCATACCAAAATTCCAACTGTATCCATTTCTGCAAAAAACATAAATAATTACTACACCGATTCATAACACTAAAAAATACAAAATAGATGAATAAAAACATGCACAACAATCATTCCACTACACATATCATCTTCTAAATCCTCAAATCTTCAAACTCAAATTGCAGCTGCTTCAACAATTAACTTTTATTCCTTTTTGTTTTTTTTTATGATTTTGTACATATCTGTGGGTTCCAAGTTATTAACAAACTAACATACACATACAATGGCAGAAATATGAACCCTCTAACCCTCCAAATCTTTTGCACAAATGTAAACGCTTTCAACAAAAGGATCAGGTTGTGATAGAAAGCGTATAATGTAGTACAAGCTCAATTACCAAATTCGAAACCAAAACACACAAACTATACTTCTTACCAAAACAAACCCAGAATGCCAATAACTTCCCCACATTAGCATCTAAATTGAGCCTAACACTAGCCGTATTTACAAATTTTTAGGCTAGACAAAGTTAACATATGATTTTTCTGTGTGCTGTTATTTTCACCATTATCAAACACATTGCACTACATTATACACGCATTCGGTCAATTTTAAACAAAATTCAAGTTCACCAGACAGCTCCCAATGCAGATAATATTACAAACTATGAATTTCAACATATCACAACAAGTGCAAACTGAAAATTTAAGCTTTTATGCCCTCTGTGGTGAAAAGGGGCTGAACGATTTCATAATACACATACACTACCAAACCAATATCACAACTCACATCCGTTCACAACGACACCGGAAGTCGCCACTTTCCTTTCTTTGTGGAATCGCAGCAGTCAGCTCGATCTGGAGGTCAACAATGGAGGCCGTGCCTTCCGGCTTCGCTGCGCCCAAACTAGGGTCCCACATTTGAGGACATCTGGGTTATGACGATGGATGGGTTGCGAACTGGATTGCTCAGTGGGAACATGTCTCGCAACCTGGAGTTCCCCCAATTTTTGCCAACCTTCCAACACAGAGGAGAGAGAGTTGAGCTGAGTTCAGACAAGTTCCCTTTCAGAAAAGGGGTGGCAACGGGTTGCTACATGTGCTTTTATATAGAGGGCAGTTTGGTCATTTCACGTTCAAAAGTGATTATATCAGAACACAATTTGTAACCTGATTATTTCAGAATACCACTTGTGAAAAGTGATTATATAAGCATATTTCCCAAAATCTTATCCAAATTAATTGTTTAGGTAAAAAAAGTTGTGAAAAAAATAAAAAAATAAAAAATATTTGCTATGGCAAAAAGTAACTACTGGAAACACACATTGCTCTTTACAAGGGCAATCACTATTTACATGAATAGTAACTGTCCTAGCCCTCTCTTGCTATAACAAGGGGCAAATTGCTGAAAGTACTCTTAGGCAATCTAAAAATGAATATAGGCATTAGTGTCCAAACACTAGAATGTTCCCCTTAATTTATAGTTCGGGGTTAAAAACATGAAAAGAAGGCCGAGGGAGGGAGGGCGAGGCAAAGGGGTCTTCTATTTTTCTTCTCTCTTTCTAGTAGTCCCTAGCGTCTACGTGAGGTACTGAGAAAGAGAAGAGAGTTAAAAATGGGGAAGCAGGAAGGTACCTTGTGGGACGATTCAGCTCTGATCAATGCTTTTGACGATGCCATGTCCAGCTACAAGGTTCCACCTCTCTCTCTCGCTTCTGTATTTTGCTTCAGTATCTTGAGAAGAGCACTACTTAATTGCCTCCGTAGCTTCGACGGCAATTGTTTTCATTTGTAGGCTTGTGCTTTCTTCAAGATCATTTTATTGGGCACAATTTTGATACTGATTTTTATTGAAAGACCTAAAATTGGAGAATCATGGACTGCCTAATTGATTTAAATTTTTTTTTTTCACAATTATGTTTTTATTTGATGTACTGACCTTATAATATCTGCTCTCACCTAATTTCCAGAAAATTCACGGCAAGAAAATGAATGAGGCGTCAACCAAGGAAGAAAAAGTTGCCATCAACACTGCAGAACAAGTCATTACTGAGATTGAAGAAAGTGAGGAGGCTAAAAGGTGAGCTTATGACTTGGCAGAGCTTTTCTCTTTTGTAGATTGTGAATTTTGGATTCTCATTAAAAGAAGAAGAATATTGGTTTTGTTAAGTAGTGTAGTTACCCTTAGACTGATAGATTTTATTTTCTTTTAAATGTCTTTTTCTTTTTGACGAGCTGGGTATAGCTCCTGTTATCTGTAATTTGTAAACGAATATTTTTCCATTATCTTCCCATAAAGCTGAAAACAGAATGAATAGTATTGTAGTTGTTTTATTGCGTATAGTTTTAAATTTTTGGGCATCTTATATAACATTAGATGGTTTATTTTAGATTTTGAAAAGAACTTTTCTATATAGTGGTGTGAGTTGTTGAATTCAATGAACAAGTGTTCAGAGATTGTGTGCATGGAGGTTTGTATAAATAATCAAAAGATGGAGAATAATTTTTGAGATAGTGCGGTTGGAACTTCGACTCTGGTACGCTTAGTTCTAGAACAACTTACATATATAGGTGCTTACGGATTGGTGGGATTGGGGTTTGTGATCTTTTTTCTGTTGGACCCTGCTTTATTGTCTTGAATATTTTCACCTCTCAAACAACTGATTTTGGGCCCAGAGCGAACCCTATCTAACAAACTGAGGGATTGGATCAGTCAGGTGAAGGGATATTTCTTTCTTTCAATCGATGCGGGACTTATGCTTCTTACTTATTTTATATAGCTTAGAAAATAATGAAAATAAAAAAGATAAATATCTGCAGAACCAACATGGCAGTAGTCTTAGACTAAGGTTAGCAGCATCTTCATTCACCTCTTTTTCCATTGTTCAAGTCCATCCCAAGACCTAATTTCGTCATACCTTTGAAAATACTGCCAGAATGTTTTTAAGTTTGCAAAAATGCAATAGTAGTCACTTTTCGTCTGTTTTATATATTTTTTGTTTTTGGTTTCTGGTCAAGAGCGCAATGATAGTATCTTTATAATGCGTTTCAGTTTATTGTTTTTGTTTTTGTATATATGTAAATTTGACTGAAAACAGTGCATATTCTTGCCTTTGTGTTGGGATTATGTATCATGTAATGTACTCTTCTAATTAATATACTGCATAAAAGAGCTAAGTTAACAGAGGAAGGCTAGAAGTCAGCTAACCATCATTTATAGAATGTCATGCATAGAACTCATTAAGCTTGAAAAACCATAGTTTTGCATAAGGTAGGGTCCACTAGCAATGTATGCTTAGTTCACCTGGTAATATTTATAGTTTGGTATGCAAACCTTAAATTGTATCTAATAGTGTTTATTGAATCCTGTGATGCATATGACCATTTCTTGTTCTTTAAAAAGACCAGGGGATGCAGATGACCATAGTAATGACACATTGAAGACTACTGCAGAAGCTGGAGAGACCAGTAATATATCAGAAGTGAAAGAAAACCATCATGTAGATTCGCATGTACCTGAGCCCTACTCACAAGTTGCTCAGGATGTGCAAAATGACTATTCATATTCACAAGGTGCAGCAGATTATAACCAGTTACTCAACCAGTATTATGAGGTTGAGGAGAAAAGACAGAAGCTACTAGAGCAGCTTCATCAGTTTGGTGGTTGGAATTATCAATATTCTGGTGAAGTTTCTGGTTCCATTGTACAGGGGGATACTGCTTATAGTTCTCAGCAGCATGCAGTCCCTACATGCCAACCTTCTAATCCAGCTGTTGTCTGCTCATGTTGCCCGTATCTTGGTCAGTGCTTGATGGCTCCATGCATTTCATTTCCTGCTAGTTTACCGGGTGGGTCATGTGCTGGTAGAACTTGTACCAATGCTTGTTTAGCAACAAGCCCTGGGCAATCATTTTCTCTTGAAGATGATCGAATTGTCAAGACGGCAATGGGGACTGCAGAAAGAGCATTATCATCGATGAAAATGAAAATTTCTGGTGATTCTAATATAAGTGAAGGTATGCATGTCTTCTTAATAAATATATCTTCCAGAACATGGTTCATTTAAAGAAGTAGCCATGAAATAACAGGATTAACACTTAGAAGCTTTGTTTATAAGTTCTCCTAAAAAAAAAAGTTAGCTATGAAAGCAAAAGTATAATATAATTTTCATTAGTCAATATAAGTGAAGGTAATAATTTTCTCTTGACCTGGTGAGATAGTCCTATGCCTTGGTTATCTAAATTAACTATTTGGATGGCCAGAGGCCCAGAGTTGTTGATATATGGTGTTTGTAAAATCTGTATTTACTCACCTTCTAGATAATTTGATTTTATGTTGTTGATATTATTGCTCTTATGCTGTTACGCTTTACAAACACAGACGCACACAGACACACACCCACACACAAAACATAAGTACATACTTCTATGTTATGGATATATCATCTTTGAGCCCTGTACGTTATTGAAGTAGTATTATTGTATGATTCTCCTAGGACAGAAGATTGTATATTGAAAGGCTTTAGTTTTACTGGTTGGCCATGGCTGTTTAATCAATGATGCAAACATATTGTTCTTTGATTTCAAGCTTACCATTACCCTACAAAAGATAGAAGTCAAGTCTGATGAATTAATTATCCACTCAATAACCTTGTATGAGTTCACAATCACTACAAATGAACCTTGGTTTGGGAAGTTGAAGTGTGTTTTTGTTTCAGTCCATGTCATGGCTGAACGATGGTGCTGTGGTGGCTTTATAAATTTCATGTTGTTTTCGGCAAATGGAATTATGGAAGTTTATCCTCTCTGATTGTATCAATTACTTTTTTACATAAATTACAGATAAAAAGGATGAGAAGCGTGAAGGGGAAATGGCTGAAAGTACTAGCTCTGAGACAGATCTTACTCTTGTATTAAATGCGTGGTATTCTGCAGGTTTCTTTACTGGCAAGTACGTAATCATTTCCCCACTTCAAATGATTTAAGCTCAAATAAATTTATTATTTTTATTCTATGATTGAGCTCGAGTTACTTTTGTTTCATGTGACAGCTGTATTGAATAGTCTCTTCACATTCCATTTCCTTACACTTTGTTGTCAGCCTCTCATTTATATGATTTGGTTACCAAACTAATTGCTTTATGTGATTTGCATTGCATATTTGACATGATATTTTACAAGTTCGTCTGTATCTATTGCTCTTATTCTTGAATTTCAGTAGGAGTTGAGAACAAAACTTTTAAATGTTCAATTCCATCTGGACAAGTTAGTGTTTATTACCATTCTCTGCATCTACCATTTCACTGGACATATATGTAGGACCAGCAATATAATGAGCTCATAGACACATTTGATTATGCATTGAGGTACATCCATTGAGCTCTGAAATTTTTTAGGGTCAATTACTAAAACCACCCCTCAACTAAGGGGTCGATTTGAAGGTAGTACCCAATCTTTAAAACATGACATTTCGGTCCCCCAAACTTTTGAAAACACACAAAATCAACCCTCTGTTAGGTTGACTATCAGTTAGAAGTGTTAAATGTTGGCAGTTTCAGGTCCCATTTTTTACTCTTATATAGAATTCAGGGTCTGCGCCATCTGGATTACTTAATGTCAGGTGACAAGAAAATTTAAAAAAAAGTAGCAAAACTGTTGAGAAATATTTAAAAAATAGCATACAAACCAAAAATACATTAAAAACCTGCTCATGAGCAGGATGAGATCTTATTAAAAAGAAGCATATGGGCTCTCTCTTCCTTGGAGGTTGTGGAATAAAGTGTAGAAGGGAGGGCAAAGATGCTGGGAACAATGGAACGGGAGGGGTTTGATTTTGAGCTGGAGCTGCCCATGAGATGGCCCAAATTTTAGTCATTAATATTTATAGAAGTTTTGATGTTCTTGTTAATTATTATTTTTATTGATGTGCATTAAATAATCCATATGGCTCAAACTTGAATTCCACATAAGAGTGAAAAAATGGGACAGGATCCAGCTGCTAACAAGACATTTAATGGTTCTAACTAATGGTCGGCCCAACTGAGGGTTGATTTTGAAGGGTTTTCAAAAGTCTGGTGTGGCGATCAAAATATGTACCACAACAGTCATGTTTTACAGGTTAGGTACTAACTCGAAATTGACCCCTTAGTTGAGGGGTAGTTTTATACGAACTATACAGAAACATGTGATATGACAAACAATTTTTTTTATGTCTCTCAGTATAAACTTATTGGTTTCACATGCCAGTACACCGGAAGAGCACTGTCCACCTTCCCTACCTTTCATAGAGATCAAGATCTATGTTGCTTGATGTACATGGTTCTGAAATAATCTGGTGTTTGGTGATCCTTTAAACTGATTGTTGAAAATTGGAACGGTTTATGGGAATTCTGCTAAGTAAGTGAGCTTTCTGATGTAGGTATCTTGTGGAGCAATCTGTTGCAAAGAGGCGACATACTTAGGCATGACACATCAGGGAGAGGCAAAATTGTTCTGTTTTCTACTGGATCTATAGTTAAATTAGAAGCATGTGGTACTGTAATCAGAGTCAAAATAGTTCTGTGAAAAAGTATGTTCTCTGTACAACATGTTTTATCTGGAATCGTTAATTGTTGATCAGTTTGACCAGAAGCTGTATGAACATGGCATTTGGAGCTTGAAGTTTGTCCTATAAATGGTTAAATTCCCCCAAGTGCTGGAAAAGGTCATCATTTTTGTAGTAAATAAACTCATTGCAGTTTTAGCAGGATATTGAATAGCACATCTTCTTCAAACAGAAATATCAAATTGTATAGTGTGTTATGCTACATGCACCAATCACAACGAGCAGGTGCCTTCAAGTTATGAACTTGCTTTAAAGGACCATTCCCTCCACCTCCACCTTGTTACCAATGTTTAAACTAGGACCCTACCCATCTTATTACCAATGTTTAAACTATGTATGGCCATGGGACCTTCCACCTAAACTGTGTATTTTCTTCAACTAACCAATGTTAAATTTACAAAGTTAATTAAACATACATAATATTTTGAAATTTAGCTCTAAAGAACTAAGAAATCATCAAAGATTTCGAAGAAAAACACACGCAAAATTTGTTGGCACAAACCACGAGATCAGTCTAGACTCTAGACAAATCAATCCATCATGAATAAAGACAAAATCCTGCTCATCAAAAGCCCACAGGAACCGAGTTGATGCTCCCACATCCATAGCATAAGTAGTTAAAGCAAGTAACAAAAAAGGCTAATCATTCAAAAATTAACTCTACAAAATTGTATCCAAATTGATACTCATTTAGTCACTTAAAATTATTATCATGAATATATTTTTTTAAATTAAAAAATTATGTTTGTCTATTTATTTCATTATAGTTAGACAACTAACATTCTTCAATTTGAGTATTTTTTTTCGCAAGAATAATCTCACAATAAAGATCTATTCGAATCATGAACTGAAAAAAAAGAAAGAGCCATACAACTTACTAATTGACCCGACCCGACCCGGCCAACACTGAAACATATTTTCGTGTGTCGAGAATTGAGATAGGAAGGATTCAGTGACACCGAAATTAAAGAAAGAAAGAAAGTGGCTGTTGAACTGTAAGAAAGAAGCTGAAGCAATGCGAAGGTAACTCAAGTACCCATTTCTCACTCCGATTCTGAACTTTCCCGGTAACCAAACACAAGTGACCCCAAACTTTTTTCTCGGGTGATTTGATGCAGACTGGGGCTTCATCAACGGCAGCATGCGAAGCCAGCCGGAGGTGGAGGAGGAGGGGTGAAGGGCATGATTGGGAGGCTATTGATCGCGGTTGTGGTTGTCTTGATCTGCACCATTTCTTTTATTGTTACATCGACGAGCAATGGCGGCGCTCGATCTGGCTCTCGCTCAAAGGTTAGTTGGAAGCTGAGGCTTTTAATGATTTTGTTTGATTCTAGTTTTGGAAGTCTGGCCTGTTTGATGTCTGAGAAATTTTATTTTACATACATTTCACCTCATGCAGTGGGGTTAGTTTTAATTAATCTTAGTTGAAGAGATTGGTAAATGCTACTGATTCTTGGATACATTGAAATTACCAGTTCTATTTTTGGATGCGTGCAAATGACGCATGGAACCAAATGCCCTTGTTGTTTTCTTTTGCCACCTATTAACCGAACATCATCATTTTTATGGGTGATTGTTGAAAATTCAGGATCCATAATGTAAAGATAATGGTTTTGATAACCGAAATTTGATACTGTCCACTCTTTCTAATGACCGAAGAAGACAATGAGAGTGATGATCCAATATCCTCTAACAGGTCGATCAAGATAACTGATTTATGAAGAGAGATTATGTAACAAATCATGCAATCGAGCATAAAGTACTCAGGTCATATCCAATTTTACATTTTTTTTTACAAAGACAAAAAATCACATTGCAAAGTACCCTTCTTCGATACTTCTGATGATGAGAAATCCGTATCTCAAAATTGCTAGGAGTTTTTTTATGGTGTATTCTAATTGGGAAGAAGGAAGCTAAGGTAAAGTTGTAATGTTTATGCGCACAATACGGATAACAAAGGTGAGATAACATTTTTAGTTTGTCACCTTAATCTTTCTTTGTGTTCAAAAGACTCTTTGAAAGTTTCATTCGAGGCAGACATCTTCTGTTAAAAAATTACCGTAACAGTGATGCTGCCTGCTATTTATTTGTTGAAACTTTGACTCTGAGTTCTCTTACCATGTATATGCAGATGAGTTTAGATGAACTTTGGAGAAGTGCTGATTCTGTTGGTTGGAGACCATCATCAGCTCCACGGTCTGATTGGCCCCGTATGTCTTTACTCTTTTCCTGAATAATTATAATGCTTTGGTTTCTAGAAACATCATTTTATGTTCTGATGCTACTATTTTGTGGCAGCTCCACCAAGCGAGACTAACGGCTACCTACGTGTGCGCTGTAATGGTGGTCTCAATCAACAACGCACTGCGGTTTGTATCTTTTTCTTTTTCCCTATGATATGTAATTAATTACATTTTTGTCACCCATGTTCTTACGAGGGAAATATTTGCCTTTTGTTATTCTCTTGGATGTTTTAGATCTGTAATGCAGTTCTTGCAGCAAGAATCATGAATGCTACACTTGTCCTGCCTGAATTGGATGCAAACTCTTTTTGGCATGATGATAGGTATCTATTTTCAATGATTGTGTGACCCTCAACTCACATATACACATTATGTTTCACCTTGTGTATTCAAATTCACTCTTAACTTGTATTTTCTGATTGAGGTTATTAAGCCAAAAGAGACAGGGTAGATGGAATTGTAAATTTTGTGTAGCTACAGGGTAGATGTGCCACATATAATTAGCAGCCTCAGTTACTAGTTTGTAACATTTTAATGAACATGGAGGAATTAGATGTTTCCAGATTTGTATTGATAAGGCTTACCTTTCTTCTTTTCATCATAGGTACTTAAAATTCATTACCATGGCCTTAGCTTTTTCAGTTTGTTCTGTTAGTTGATCTAGGAGGACTCTTCTCTTGGGGATTTTCTTAAGGTATATTTCTATAGTTAAAGACCAATATTGAGTTTTTCTGGTTTTGTTGCTACAAGTGGATTCAAGGGTTCTCTCAAATTATATTCTTCATACTTCCAGGAATGCAGAACCAGCCTTATTCCATAAGCAATCCAAGGACTCTCCTTCATCCCCTCAATGATTAAGCTATTCCTTTCCATCCAGTGTCCAACATATGCCCTATAAAAAAAATATCATCCAAAGTTTGGCTAGCAAACTACACCTACTTCGCATCCTTGTCTTCTCCCCTCCACCACAAGAACCTCCACAAATAAGGCATTACATGATGGTGGCAACACCCAAACCAACCTAAGAGCTCATGAGATGGGATAACATCACAATGCAGTGCTCCTTCTCTTAATCTGAGATCTCAAGTACACCAAAAGAAGACCTATCATTGATCTTTCTGTAGGGTAGCTCAGCTACTTTTGTCCAGTGGTTCACAAGGAAATAGGTTTAATCATATATTGACCTTTTCATTGGCCTGAATGTAACTAGAGCAGTTAAATTCCAACTTCTAGCATTATTGAATGGAAACATAAAGCTTCAACATAACTGCATGAATGTGTTTTCCTGTAGAACTTTTGGCATAATTTCCTATAAATATATCCCTTCATACTTTATGGTACAACTTAAATAATATATTTTCTTGGGAAAAACCAAGGTATTTGTTCTGAGGAACTGTGAGTAATGTGTCTACTGTGCTCTCATTGTTAATTGAATGCTGGTTTCTATGAACTCCATAAAATATTACATGATTGTAACCACATATTTAACATGTGCAGTGGTTTCCGTGGTATCTATGATGTTGAGCATTTTATGAAGTCATTGAGGTATGATGTAAAAATTGTGGAAAAAATACCAGAAATTCGCAAAAATGGGAAGACCAAGAAGATAAAAGCTGTACAGGTAAAACATCCGTATATGTTTTCATCGCATTCATAATCAGAAATCAATGTGAGTTCTTTAATAGGTTCAAAATGTTTACTTCTCTTCCTCTAAACCTTGTCTCAGCTTCGTCCCCCTAGAGATGCTCCTATCAGTTGGTATACTACAGACGCTCTTGTGAAAATGAAGGAGCATGGTGCTATTTATCTTACTCCATTTTCACATCGTTTGGCAGAAGAAATTGACAACCCTGAGTATCAACGGTTGAGGTGTAGAGTTAACTATCATGCTTTGAGGTTTAAGACAAATATTATGAAGTTAAGTCAATCAATAGTAGATAAGCTTCGCGCACAAGGTCACTTCATGTCCATACATCTTCGTTTTGAGATGGATATGCTGGCATTTGCTGGGTACGTTCTGACTATTTTGCGAAGTTCTCATTTGCATGTGCATGTTGGGGGGGATAGGTCAGATGTAAATAATTAGTTGATTTTGTTGCATATGGTGGGATATCTGCTTACAAGACAAAAATATGATAGAAGTGAAAAATCAAAGCAAATCACACAAATGACATATATAAATACGCTTTTGTACAAACACATTCGTTGCGCTAAATTAAGTCAAGCATTTGAAGGTACTTTTGTAAAACATTCAGGGTGAGGGGGCTATAGTTTCCTTTCCAGCACAATTAATGCCCTGAGTGATGCAGGATATAGATTGCTTTGATACTACTGATGTAGAACAAGGAGAGAACAGAAGTAAAAGAAAAAAACTGACCAGTAATGTAGCACAACAAATTGAACTTTAATCTTTTAGTTAGTAACAATAGGCCAAAACTAAGATTCCAAGCACAAGAGTGACCTATCTATATAGTCACTTAAGGTAAGTTCCTGGCAGAATTCTTACATAAAATGAGGAATGACTAGAGTGTTCTCCTTTACATCATGCTAAGAATTCTCGTATTTCATAGCCACTAGATAGCCAAGGTGAACAATCTGTTCGTTTCATCAGTTCATATTTTGAAACAGTTCATGAGTTCAGATTTTGAAAAATAATGTTATATGATGACTTCTTAACATCTGGTAAAATTATTTCTGCAGGTGCTTTGATATTTTCAACTCCAAAGAGCAGGAGATTTTGAAGAAGTATCGAAAAGAAAATTTTGCACCAAAGAAGCTTGTCTACAAGGAAAGAAGAGCCATTGGAAAATGCCCATTAACTCCAGAAGAGGTAATATTGTCTTTCTTGTTAATGTTTCTTTATCTATCGGTGAAAAGGTTTTTTGTACTGCCAGTGAGAAAGAGTCATCAAGATTAAGATTATAAGAGGCTGTTACCTTGCATCAGTGTCTTGTTAAGCTTCGCTTACCATTTCTAGATAACAGGCAATACATGACATTTCCTATATGAAATCCTAATAAAATTGTGCCCCCTTTCTATGCAGGTCGGTCTTATTTTACGTGCAATGGGGTTTAACAATTCTACCAGGATATACTTAGCTGCTGGTGACCTATTTGGTGGGGAGAGATTCATGAAACCTTTTCGGGCTTTGTTCCCTCACCTTGAGAACCACAGTTCTGTAGATCCCTCAGACGAGCTAGCAGAAAACACCCAGGGGTTGTCAGGGTCTGCAGTGGACTACATGGTTTGTCTCCTCTCTGATATTTTTATGCCTACATATGATGGCCCTAGCAACTTTGCAAACAATCTCCTTGGTCACCGCCTTTATTATGGCTTCCGAACCACAATTAGACCTGACAGGAAAGCACTTGCCCCAATCTTCATTGATCGAGAGAAGGGACGGACAGCAGGTTTTGAAGAAGCTGTTAGGCAAGCCATGTTCAAGACCAACCTTGGCGGGCCCCACAAGCGGATCCCACCTGAGTCTTTCTATACAAATTCTTGGCCAGAATGTTTCTGCCAAACATCTCCACAGAATCCGGCACATAAATGTCCACCAGATAATGTGTTGGAAATTCTTGACAGCAGTTGAGTGAAGCCAAGCCACTGATGGCCTGGAATCCTTGCCTCGATCAAATTCGACAATATCTGTGACCGAAAAATGAGAAAGTAGTGTCAGGATTTTTAGCAGGTGATTGTTCCACCACCATACTGATGAATCCCTATATGCCATAATGTATAAGGGATGGTTTTCCGTACTCATATTCTGCCTTTCAGGTAACCATTATATCCATACTTGTTCTGTTTTAAATTTTTCGTACGTCCTCTTCCACAAACATTTCATTATTTTCTTATTTATCCCTAGGAAATTTATGGACATTTCATGTTCCTCTTGATCATATAAGTTGGTTCTTCAGTGATTCTGATTTTCTGGGGTTTACACCATGGTGCTTCGATTAGTATATGGACAAAGGAGGCAAGTTTTCACTGATGCAGGGTCTGGAGGACACACGAGCCATGATGGTAGTTTGCAGATGTCTTATGTTGTGATCTCAAAATTTACATCTGATTTGTGATGTAGTATGATTTGATTGACTTCCCTGTATGTTTATGACATGTATGGCTAATTATAGTCTATATAGATTTTTCAGTCTTACCTTATCAAAATGCTCTGTTACCATTACATTACCTGAGTTTTGATGAACATGATAGATTTAAGGCTTATTTACACCAATGCCTCATGAAACTAAGGTCAAATCTCACTTTATCACCCCAAACTTAAAGTGGCCCACTTTCCCCCATTGATCGTAGTTTGGTGACCCCAACGGCCAGACATCAATCTATTTCTTTAATCACGCGTCAAAACTCTTACAAGAAAAATTGGGAACTTTTTCCTCCGGAGCTTCTGTGTCTTGAACCTTCTACTTTTCTCATTTCTTTTCCTTTCCAATGCTTCGCTGTCTCAGCTAATCCTATCTTCTTCTTTCCTTCTGCCTTAATCAGTGGCTTTCGTAGTTATTTTGTATTGGAAGATGTGGTGAGTTGTTGACTCACCCTAGGGTCAGATCTATTGGTTTTTGTGCAGTTTTCTTCCTTCTTTTTGTTCTATCATCTCCTATTTGGAAGATGTTGAAACCTTTTTGAAATGAAAACCCAGCAAGCAAATGCCTAGAATCCATATTGCAATTATTTGGGGCTTTTCGTTTTCTCTTTTGTCTCAGTTGTTGAAAGGTGCTTGGCATTTCTGGTTTCCTTCCCTTTTTTTTTTTTTTTGGGTCAAGGGTTGCCATCCTTTACACCGAAAGTGGGCCATTTGGAGTTTTGGGGGGCAAAGTGAGATTTGATTGAAGTTTCAAGGGACATTGGTGTAATTAAGCCTAGATTTAATCCATTCAAGAAAGCTCAAAGTTGTGACTTCTAAGGGAACTGGAAAAAGAACAATAAATTTGTTGAAACTGGTATGTTTATTTTAAAATAAAATTATTCAATAATTACATTAAATTATCTTTAATAGTGGGAGTTAAATTTCTTTAATACTGGCTGTTTTTTCTCAACGGCTTGTCTGCTGGTTTTAAAGTCTCCAACATCTATTTTATTGAATATTATGTATATACAGTCCTGATCTCTTGGACTACAAGGGTCTAAGAGATTTGTGGTCACTCGCCGTTGAATGTAAATTCAACGGTTCACTCACTCTTGCACTTCTTTTAAGAAACTTTTTTGAACCATTATATTAATATTCAACGGTGGGTGACCACAATCTCTTGGACTCCTGTGGTCCAAGAGATCGGGACTGTATGTATATATATATATAGCTTGCATACAGAAAAGCTATATCCTTCTTCCCCTTCCCTCCTATGAAATTCTCTCTTCCTTTTTTACTTATTTTACTGAGATTCTGAGCAACATAGTCAAAAATGTGTTTGTATTTGTGTCCTTTCTCAGTGCAAGGAAGAACCTAGACAGAGGAGATTCTGGGGCTATTTTATCTTGGGGACATAGTGGTCTTTTCTGAACTGCTTGCACAAATTGGGCAGAGTCGCAAAACGTCTTAAAGAGAGCGACTTAGTCTGCGACTAATCCCAAGAATCGTTCATAGCTACATATTGTATTTTTAGAGTAATATTATTCTCTTAATTTAATTATGCACCAACAATTTTAAGATGTTCTATCTGCCATAGATGTTGGGAACCAATTTTAAAAGTAGATTTTGGATGCTACTCAAATTATTTCCATAATCATTCATGTATTTTCCGGTGAGTAACTAATTCCTGCATATTGAAGGACACCTTGGTAGCAGGACTAAATATTTATCTATCTCGTTGGCTAGTGGTTCGATTTTGGCAAGTTTGGCTTTGACAATACCCATGGTTGGTATGAACAGAAGATAAGTGATTTCTACCCCGGTAACTCTTGATTTATTGCTTATTGCTGTTGGCTTTTCCTTTGAGCTTTTGGAATTGAATTTTATGTCGATTACAAAACGGAAGTTTTCTTTTTATGTTGGCTGTTGTTGATGCTCAAAATGGCCCGGCCAATATTGAGTCCAACTTAGTGATGAGGTGTGTGGAGTCTTCAGCAGGGAAGAAGGCTAGGACCTTTGGTAAGAGGAGAACCTGCAGAAGACAAAGTGGGAGAAGCAGTCGTTAAGCTTCGGACACCGGTGTAGTGTCAAACAAAGGCTCTCCGATGCTTAAGTCAGCTATAAGTGGTAACTTTGGCAGATTAACAGTAAATGTGAGAAAGTAGTTACCTTTTTTTTACTCAGGTACTGTTCCCTATTTATAGGGAGGTGAAAGTGGGAGGTTTGCACAAAGTTTCAATGTGGGACTTTGTGCAAGTCGCCGTGGTGGTGACACGTGTCCTGGAGATTAGGTTCAGAAATTAGGACTTTCGGCAGTAGGGAGCTTCGGCAGGTGCTTGGCACCTCGGAAGAATGTCTTCCTTTGGCAGGGAAGAAGGCGTGTCTGCCTTTGGCGCTAGTCGCTTTGAGGCTGGATATGCTCGGTTGATTATGATGTAAACAGTAATCCCCTAAGTTCGTGGTTAAGAAGTAACTTCTGGGTTGGAAACTTGTTAGATTTTTGTGTAATCGTGACCAAGCATTCTAGCTTCAGCAGGAGTCTTAGGGCATTCCCTAGTCTCCCAAGTTGGCAAGCTAGAAGTTGCGTCACCACTTGGGAGGTATGATAAAAGCTGTGTGAGCCTCTAGAATTGTTGGTAGCTGGGTACCTGGGCGTTTAGTCAAGGAGCAGGTGGAGGGCTGGGCCTTGTGGATATTCGGTGCTGGGCTAGTGGGCTCATTGAATTGGAGCCGAGCTTCGTCAGCACCACTTCGAGAAGTCACCCTTGGACTTCGGTAGGAGCCAATGGCTTTAGTGAGGCCTTACTTTCCTTCTACATGGCCCTTGCCGTTCAGCAAGGACCACCCCCTCCTTTTGTTGTTGTTTTTTTTTTAAAAAATTTTTAATTTTTAATTTTTTAACTTTGGTGAGCTAGACCTTCGGCAGGTTCCAAAAGTTTGGATGTGAGCTCGTAGGGCTGTTTTCAAGTTCGGTGGGGAGGGGCTATGAGCTGGGCCTAATTGGGATGGGCCTTCGGCATGTGCTTAGAGCAGGCTGCTGGGGCTGGGCTTCAGCAAGTCTCATTGACCTAGCTAATTGTTAGGGTTTTTGGGATTGTGAGGAGTGTAAATAACTCTCAACAACTCTTGCCGTTCGGCAAGGTTGGAGCTAAGGTTCGGATTATTTGTGTTATATGAACCCTGCCTCTCAGTGTGCCTTTGAGAGCAGTCCTTGCGAATTCTTCTTTGTCAGCCTAATTGCCGATCGACAAGACCACAGTACGCACAAACTCTTGAGCCGTAAACTAGGAAGTGGCTAGCGTGCTCCTATCATTCGGCAGAAACAACTTGGAGGACGATTTTTGGGGCAGCTCGAGTCGAGTGGTCTGGGTACAAGTTTGTGGTGAGCCTCCCTTCAATTTCCCACGGCCCTTGCTGTTCGGCAAGAGTGGCCTTGGTTTTAAATTGTGAGCTCGTGTGTCTTTGTCTCATTCAGCAAGGAGTTCAAAGTGATCGTACGGTGTTAGACCGGTCTGGGGCTAGGAAGGACCCGATTTGGAAGCTGGGTCACTCAGCAGGTATTTGAAGCTGGGAATTGGGGCTGGGCCTCTCAGGAGGTGAGTGTCTTTGTGTGTGCTTCCTTTCCTTCTGCACGCGTTCGACAAGCTGTGGGTTGAAGGTTTTTTGACTGCAGCAGTGATCTGGCGTCGTGATTTTTGAAGGAGGCTGAGTTGAGTGGGATTTCGTGGGAATCTCGTCATGGCTTCGACAAGGAAATGCTCAGAAAGGTGTTTGGAGCTGGGCCTTCAGTGAGAGCAAGGGTGTTTCATTCAAGAGCACCCATTTTGGCTTTGCATAACCCTTGCCGTTTCGGCAAGGGTGTCTTGAGCAAATTGTGACTCCTCTGTTTTCAGTACGTTCCAAGTCTTGAGCTGATACCGTTCGTCATTTTGGGAAGGTATATTGTGCGTTTCCTTCAAAATTCTTTCATGGAGCTTGTCGTTCGGCAAGGCCAGTTTGAGCATTTGGTATGATAGTATGTTTGTGAATTCTTTGACAGATTTGGAAGGAGACTTCGCGTGAACTGGAGCTGGGCTTTGGTGACCTTGACTGGAGCTAAGGTGGGTGTCCTTGGCCTCGTTATTTCGGCAAATGCGGGCTTCACAAATTATTTCCAAATCAAAAGGTGCCGAAGGCATAACTTTCTTGACGAAGACCACACCAAGATGCCAATTTGTGAAGCCCGACTACAAGGCAAGGTCCCTAAATTCCTCTCGTATTTTTTTTTAAATTTCAAATTTGTATTTCAAATTGTGTGTAGGTACAAGGGATTTGAGAGGGAAGGTGAAATGGTGCTAGGGTTTTCCTATGAACCGAGGCGGGAGTATCCTTGGTTCTTTATAAGTCAACTGTAAGTGGTAACTTTGGCAGAGTAACAGTAAAGGTGAGAAAGTAGTTACCATTTTTACTCGGGTACTGTTCCCTATTTATAGGGATGTGAAAGTGGGAGGTTTGCACAAAGTTTCGATGTGGGACTTTGTACAAGTCGTCGTGATGGTGACACGTGTCTTGGAGATTAGGTTCCGCGATTAGGACTTTTGGCAGTCGGAAGCTTCGGCAGGTGCTTAGCACCTCGGAAGAATGTCTTCCTTCGATAAGGAAGAAGACGTGTCTACCTTTGGTGCTAGTCGCTTTGAGGCTGAATATACTCGATTGATTATTGTATAAACAGCTGTTGAATAATATTTGTATTGCAGACTATTAAAAGTCAATTTATGTCATATACAGTATGACATTGAGAGCTCTTCAATTCCTCATATCATTTAGTTTGGTTTTACAAGAATACCCCAACAATGGCCAGTTTGGGGAAAATAGCTAAGCAATAATAAAACGATACTAGTGCCCGTATCCAAGACTTGTGTGCTGTTCTTCAGGAAAGGTTACCTTTTCTGTAGATGGCTGGTTCGCAAGCCGACCAACATGGACACGATGCAGGGAAAACAGTTGAAACCCGTCATAGCGAATGAGAAAGCCAGGACTCGGTTTAGCAGTTTCAGAACCCTAGCTTTGGCCGATTTTCATCGCCTTTTTCTAGGACCGGGGGGCAATTACACTCTGCTGGGGGGCAATAGCTGTTGGTTCCAACACTAGGTTTGATGCTTTGACGAGTTTCCTTTTCTTTCTCCCTGGGAGGGGTAAAGAGAGTCAGATGTGTTGTGTAGGTCACATTAACCAAGGTCATGGGATGTCACGAAACATAGCTGAAGGCGATTTGGCAACAACAAGATCAGCTCCTTCATTTGTTTATGTTTCCTCATCATCAGTGTCTTCTAATAAAAGAAAAATACACGTAATAAAAGAAAATTTTGAAGATGACCATCTAGAAAAATACAATTACAAAAATAGAAAAAGAAACTTTGTAAGTCATGCAAAGCACTCGTGATTAAAAAAAAGAAAAAGACTTTGGCATGCGCGACTTAAGAAGCTTTTTATTTTTATTATTTTTTGCAATTGTAATTTTTTAGATGCATGTATCAATAGTTTCTTATCTGAATGACACGCATGTGATTAATGTTGCATATGGACGTGCGTTTTAACATTCTTCCAATTTTTCTGACTTTTCGTTGTTGTTGTTTTGTTGGAAATTATGCTTTTTAAAAAACAAAAAAAAAAAAAAACACTATAAGAGTGTACAAAAAATAGCATTGAAACAACCAATACTATCCAAAACCCAAGCATGAGAGGAACAAATGCGTGATCTTAAAAAAGACTCGTGCATGAACAACTCAAGGAGAAACAACAAGAAAAGAGAAGAAAGAAAAGGAAGCCTGAACACTAGTGGCGAAGCCACTCCTAGGCCAGGAGTGGCCCTGGCCCCTCCATTTTTTTGACTTCTCTCCTATATTATATAATGTAAGAGTAGTTCTAGCGGAGAAGCCAGGGGGCGGGCTGGGGGCGTTTTGAGCCCAAATCATGTTTCCAGCAGCAAAGGCTTGCCCTGGCAGGAGGTGGGGGCCACGAGCCTGGGCTGGCCAAAGGGGTAGTTCAGCCCGAGCGCGAGCGCGAGTTTTGGGCTGATGTCATCACTGACACTAGGCTGGCGTCAACCCACTCATTTGAATTTTTTTTTTCTGTTGCCACGTGGTGTCGTTTGGGCTCTCTGATCAGATTTTTTTCCTCCAATCCAATGGCAACCAATTTTTTTTGCAATAAAATACTGAAAAAAATTTGGAATTTTTTTTTAAAATACCCAAAAATTAATGGATTTTTTTCTATGAATACCAGCCAATTTTTTTTGAAATTTATCTAAAATTTGAAACTGAAAATTTTATCCGATTATGAGATATGAATAGTATTGACACGTAGAAACCTGAAAATCTTATCCAAATTAATTATTGAGGTAAAAAAATTTGTGGAAAAAAAAAAAGAATAGTAATTGCCCTTTGCCATGGCAATGGGTGGAAACGAAAATGGCTTTTTGCAAAGGCAACTACTATTCACGTGAATAGTGGCTGCCCTAGCCCCCCCTTGCCATGGCAAAGGGCAAATGAGTGGAGTTGCTCAAATAAATACAACTTACTAATAGACAACTTGTAATTTAAATTAATGGCCCCTTTAAAAATAATTAGGTATGACTAATTTTGAAAATTGTATCCTAACATGTGTTTTGAACACTTATATGTATTTGATATATGGGTTCTTTAGTTTTAACCCATAAAAAACTTAACTAATTTGGAAGAAAGATACTGAATTTTGCTTAATTAATATAAAACCAAAGCCACCTAATTTTACCAAAAGGACATCCAACAACACTAAAATTACTACATGTGCCATTGTGCTTAACTGTCAAATACAATTTATTTAATTATAAACCAAAACTTAAAACTGTCAAAACGACATAACATTCCCACAAAACACAACACAAAACGACACTACTCAGATTTAATCACTTCAAAAACTGGTTTCGCGCGACCTTTCGTCTCTCACTCCAAAAACGCAACCGACGAGCAGAAACGAAGACGAGAACGAGCAGAAACGAAGACGACGAGAACGGCGACGACCACCGACGACGAGCAACGACCACCGACGACGAGCAACGACCACCGACGACGAGCAAAGACCACCAACGACGACCGAAGCTAAACCGTAAGAAAATGAATCAGTACTCTCTTCGATTTTAGGTTTTACACCGACGAAGGTTTCAGTACTGTTTCTTCCTTTTGATTTCTGGTTGTTTGTCTTCGATTTTGACCAGAAACTGCATTGCAGTTTCTGGTTCCATAATTCAATTTCAGATTGCTTTTCGCTAGGGTTTATGGGAATGTGATAACTGCTCACGAAGTTAAATGTGTTTTGATATTAGTTTTAGATACTGTTTCTTCCTTTTGATTTCTGGTTGTTTGTCTTCGATTTTGAACCAGAAACTGCAATGCAGTTTCTGGTTCCATAATTCAATTTCAGAGTTCTTTTTGCTAGGGTTTATGGGAATGTGATAACTGCTCATGAATTTACATGTGTTTTGATATTAGTTTTAGCTACTGTTTTTGCATTTTGATTTCTGGTTGTTTGTACTAAATTTTGAACCAGAAACTGCAATGCAGTTTCTGGTTCCATAATCCAATTTCAGAGTTCTTTTTGCTAGGGTTTATGGGAATGTGATAACTGCTAATGAATTTAAATGTGTTTTGATATTAGTTTTAGCTACTGTCTTTGCATTTTGATTTCTGGTTGTTTGTCTTTGATTTTGACCAGAAACTGCATTGCAGTTTCTGGTTCCATAATTCAATTTCATAGTGCTTTTTGCTAGGGTTTATGGGAATGTGATAACTGCTCATGAAGTTAAATGTGTTTTGATATTAGTTTTAGCTACTGTTTTTGCCTTTTTGATTTCTGGTTGTTTGTCTTTGATTTTGACCAGAAACTGCATTGCAGTTTCTGGTTCCATAATTCAGTTTCAGATTGCTTTTTGCTAGGGTTTATGGGAATGTAATAACTGCTCATGAAATTAAATGTGTTTTGATATTCGTTTTAGCTACTGTTCTTGCCTTTTTGATTTCTGGTTGTTTGTAGCAAATTTTGAACCAGAAACTGCAATGCAGTTTCTGGTTCCATAATTCAATTTCAGAGTGCTTTTTGCTAGGGTTTATGGGAATGTGATAACTGCTCATGAATTTAAATGTGTTTTGATATTAGTTTTAGCTACTGTTTTTGCCTTTTGGTTTCTTTTCACATCAAATTTTGAGCAGCAGTTTCTGGTTGTTTGTTGCAGATTTTGACCACAAAAATTGCAGTGCATATCACAAAATGGAACAAGAAATGTCACCACAAAAGAATGAAGCTGAAAACCAACCAAAGCGCAGAATCAAAACGATGGCTCAAAGGATCAAAACAAAGCCAAAGCCAAACTATGATCGGAAAGCAAAGCACCCGGACTATGTCCAATTTCGGTGCAATGCCTATGCTTTCAACAGCATCATTAGAGACATAAAGGACAAGCTCAATGAAAGGCAGAAGAAGCTTCTCAAGAAAACCCCTTTCTGGAACTTGATCGAGCTGTTTTACCGCCAGAGAATTGACATGAATAACATGAATAAGTCGGACATTGACTTAGCACAGTTGCTCAAGACATTTGATCCGGATACAAAGTCCTTCAAATTTGGAACCAAATCATTCCAAATCACAAGCAATGCAGTGACTCAGATTCTAGGACTGCCAAATGAAGGCAAATCTGTCAAACTTGTCAATGATAGGTACACTGCTACCTTCAGAACAAGGCACTTTGGAGAAAAGGGAAAACCTTCAAAAAACCAGGTAGAAGCAGAATTACAAAAGACAATTGCCTTGGCAAACCAACAGAAGAAAGAAAAGGCAAAGACAGAGCAAAAGAAAAAAACGAACAAAGGAAAAGAAAGGAAAGAAGCTAAAGAAGAAGAAGAAGAAGAAGAAGTTGATTACGACAAGGAGGTGGTCAGCCTAATATTGATTCTGCTGTGCATGACATTCCTTTTTGCCAACTCTTCATCTACTTTGCATTGGAAATTATTTGAGCACTGCGTGAATCTAGACACACTTTCAAGCTATTCGTGGGCAAGAGCTGTTTCAGACTACATGAATGAATCCTTGACCGCAAAAGCAAAAGCAAAAGCAAAGAAGGGAGGAGAAGCCTCTATAGGAGCTGTTTCGGGTTGCACTATCCTAATATTGGTAAGTAAACAGTGGCTTATGCAATGCATTTTGAGTTTTAGGCAATGCAGTTTCCATTTAGTGCAATGCAGTTTCCATTTACTGCAATGCAGAAATGGAAACTGCAACGCAGTTTCTGTTTTATCCTATGCAGTTTCCAACTTAATTTCTGATATATCTTGTTTTTGAACTGTGCAGTTTCTACTGTGTGAGAGGACAAACATCATACAACCAATCCTTGGCAAGGAGAAAGAAACTCCTGCCATTCTTAGATGGAGTCTTGTGGAACTCCACACAAGATTCAACCAAATAAAGGACTTGAATGACATCGAGGTATGCAATTTATCGCATGTTCTGTTTTAATGTATCTTGAATGTGAATCCATGCTAAATCATTCTCATTGTACAGGGTATTTTCAAAACTCCTAAAAAGCGAAAAACTACCAGGGAAGAGGAAGACACTGTTGAGAAGGTAATTGAAATCTGTATACAGTGCATTGCAGTTTGTGTTTTCTACATTGCAGTTTGCATTTTATCCAATGCAGTTTCTGAATCATTCAATCTCATTGTACAGGGTATTTTGAAAACATATAAAAAGAGAAAAACTACCGGAGAAGAGGGAGACCCTCTTGACAAGGTATAAGAATCTCTAAACAGTGAATTATGCATTTCGGTTTTCGTTTCCTCCAATGCAATGCAGTTTCTAATTAGTTTCTGTTCAATATGCAGGAAAAAGAAAAAGAAGATGATGAGGGAAAACCTGATGATGCAATTCAAGACCTCTTGGTGAAGTCCATGACAGACCAAATCAACTACCGCCAACAACAAGATCCTAGCTTCGTTTGCCCGGAAAGATTACAACTGTGGAAGGATGAAAAGAATGAAGACAGTGAGAAGAAAATGAAGGAATTGTGGGATATATTTATCCAAGCAGAAAAGAGATCAAAGGAGCTGGAAGTGGAGTTGGCAACATACATAGAGAAATTAGATAATGAAGAATGTGTGACTGCCACCATGACAGTGGAATCTACAGTTCAGCTTAATGAAATACAAAATCTGAAAAGGAGGATTGCAGAATTGGAAGGCAAGGAAACTGGTATTGACATGGAGAAGATTGCCAAGAAAAAGGAGATTCAAGAAAAGTACAAGGCAGAAATTGAAAGCTTGTTGTCAGACCCAACAATCTTTGAAATGGAGATGGATCTGCCTACAAAACAACCAACACAACCAGTTGAAGAGAAAGAAGAAGAAAAGAAAGAAGAAGAGAAGCAACAAGAAGAGAGAGAAGAAGAGAAGAAGCAAGATGCTCCAACACCTGATGTTCCTTCAAGAGTACAAAGGGTGAAGAACAGAGAAAGAAAGAGGCTTCAAGCATCTTGCTATGTGTACGAAAAAAATAAGAAAACAAAAAAGGAGGCAAAAAAGGATGATGAAGAACTACCACAATTCAAGCTTATCTCTTCCGAGGAGGTATGCAATTACTGCAGTTCAAGCTGCTGCTTTTTTCTATTTTCTGCATTGCAGAAACAGAAACTGCAATGCAGTTTCCGTTTCCTGCAATGCAGTGTGTTATCTGCTTTACAGAAATGGAAACTGCATTGCAGTTTCTGTTTTATCGAATGAAGTTTCTAATTAGTTTCCTTTCAATCTGCAGTTAACACAAGAGGCATCTCAGCCCGATGCCACAAATCCAATTCCTGACCCCCCTAAAGGAACGAGCCTTCATGATTCAATACCTGTGGATCTACAACAATCAAGTGATGAAGATGAAGGACAAAAAAAGCAAACAAAGAAAAAACTAGGATGGGGTTAGAAAAAGGTGTGGTAGAAAATTCCAAAGCCGGACAGGGAAAGAATTGAAAAACACTACTTAAGCACTCAACTTCGGTAACATCTCTATTCCAAAATAACAATTCTTTCATCTTTTAATTATAATTAAACTAAAACTAATCTTGTGAATTTCATGTATTCGAATCCGCTGTGATATCTTCTGGGCAGGACTCAATGATGAGAAAGTGACAAACCATGATCTCAAAGATATTGTATGGGACCTGGAACTGTCACAAAACGTAAGTATTTACCAATTCTATAACACACACTGCACTGTATTTTTTATTTGTGCTACCTATATTCCCCATTTATAATTCCATTTTTCTCCAATCAATGTGAAACAGGTCATTGAGGCCTATATCCAAATAGAGGAGGATAAAATAGAGCCCATGCAGACAGAGAGTCCACAGTACATGTCCACATGGACTTGGGTAAGTATTATTTTGAAAATTCAAAATTGTTTAAACAGACAATGCACTGCAGTTTTCGAAAAAATATATACTAACAAATTGCCATTCTGTGATATCAGGCTTACATGCAAAGCTTCCTAGAGCCATCTTGGCACAGGTTCCTGTATGAACCCTTACTTGAAAAACTCGGGAAATGCAATGTTCTTTTCTTCCCAATTATTTCACAAGAAGAGTTCCACTTCACACTTCTCACATTTCACAAAAATGAACGAAAGTGGAGACACTACAATCCACTTAGATCGTTGGGACGTAGAAAAGAAGAAAGGTGCATTGACATTGCTCGAAACTTTGTAAGTGGAATGAAACTGTCTTAATTTCTCAGCACAAACACAAACAGAAACTGCATTGCAGTTTCTGTATTATACATACTGCCTAATTTCAGACCAAAACTATAATATGCAATGCACTGATTACCATTTCTTTTTCTCTTTTTTTCTTCTTCTTTAAACAGGTTAATATTGTTGAAGGGTGGCTAGAATATATAAGACCTCAAGCACGAGTGTTCATAGAAACAAAAAAAAAACCAACACTTGTGAAGCAAAAGGAAGGGCCCCCAACACTTGTACAAAAAGATTTGACTCCAAATGAAGAACTCATTCTCAAATGGATTATGCAAAATCCATTGCAGTTTCCATTTGAGGATGACATGGAATGTGCTCAACAAAGTGCATCTTCGTAAGAATTGTGTCTACTCAACTATTCATTACAGTTTGAAATCATTCAAAAGCAAAAAAAACTAATCTCGTATTTCATTTGCAGATTGGATTGCGGCATGTTCGTCATGTTCTATATGGATAAAATAGCACAAGGACAGCCCATTCCAAAAAGCGTGGACAAGAAATTCATGAATGAATATCGAGCACAATATGTCACAAAACTCCTACACCACAAAAACTGTGTAATTAATCGTCTCTAGTGATTTGCCTTTCGTTAACTCAAGACAATATGTATCTTAATTCTTGTGGATGTTTGTAAATATTTCTAGTTATGGTATATGAGAACATATTTCCTATACATATATAAACTGTAATATAATCTTGGAACAGGATGCAACAAAACCAAAAGGAAACAAACAAACTGCAATGCAGTTTCTGCAACAAAATCTGAAATAAACAGAAACTGCAATGCAGTTTCTGCAACAAAATCTGCTCAAAATCTGAAAACAAGCATTGAATGGTAGTCGAAAACGAATATTCACTCATTAAACAATTGTATAATTTTCATTAACTTCAAAAAAGAATCACAATATCCAATTAGACGCGGTGTAGCCAATTACAAGCAACTAAAACTGCAATACAGTTTTTGCAAAAAGTGCAACGCAGAAACTGACTATATATTCGCTAAACCATATCTAAAATAAAAAATTGTCAAATGAGAAGGAGTGTTCATATAATAGCCTTGCAAGTCTTCCTATTGTGCCCAGCAACACTGCACCGACTGCATTTCAATGGCCTTTTAAATTCACCAAAAACTTTGATCCTCTTTGTTGGTGGTCTTCCGGCTGGCCTCTTTGTAATTGGCGGAAGCACAACTCCAGCGGCAGAACCATTGCTGCCCAATCCTTTCCCAATATCTGGAATAGGAAAAATAGGACTCTCATAGGCTTTTCGAAAGAAGTCGGTTTTGTAGTAACACTCCACGTAATCATAAACTGAATCTCTCTTTGCTAGGATTGCAGCCACCGCATGTGTGCAAGGAAAACCGTCAATTTGCCAAAGACGGCAAGAACAAGTCCTTTGCTCGAGATCAACCATCACAGAATAATCAGCAAATACTTCAAAAACAGTGCTATTAGAACGACGAACTGCCCAAGTCCTACCGGCCTCCGCATTTTCACAGAGTCTAGTCTCCATCTCCGGACACAAAACTGTTGTCCACTTCTCCGCTTCAATTCTTCGTTGAGAATTCAATACCATCAATTTCTGTCGAATCCCTTCTATCAAAGGTAGCACCGGCAAATCTCGAAACACACCAACCCAATTATTAAAGGACTCCGCTAAACTGTTTGCCATCTCCCCATAACGCATTCCTTTGAAAAATGCGTTGGCATAGTGATCTCTAGACAAATCAGATATAAATGTCTTCACTTTCGAACTCCCAACAATCACCAACTCCTCCATTGCTACCTTAAACTCTTCCTCCGTAACAGCATATGCGCATCTACTAAATAAATTGATAACACGGTCTTGGAGCAGTTTCCCATAACCTGACTTCGGGTACTTTGATATCAAATTCTGTTTGAGGTGATAATAACAGTAAGAATGAGGCCATCCGGGAAACACAAACCCCATTGCATTTAACAAACCTTGATTGCGGTCCGAGAAAAAGGTCACCACTCTCCCCATCGGTAGCAATATAGAAGCCAAATGTTGAAGAAACCAAGTCCAATTCTCCTCTGTCTCAGAATCAACAACTCCAAAAGCTAGAGGATAAAACCCTGCAAAACAAAACCAAAAGCACAAGTATAAGCAAAAAAGGGAAACTGCAGTGCAGTTTATGAAAACAAATCTGCTCAAAAAAGGGAAACTGCAATGCAGTTTCTGCTAAAAATTGCAACAAATGAAAATCTGCAATACATTACAGTAACCATACCTTGATTTCCATTCTTTCCCGAAGCACACAGAAGCTGCCCCTTGTACTTGCTCTTCAAAAACGTAGCATCAATGAACAACAAGGGTATGCAATATTGAAATCCAGCAATGCAACCTCCAAAAGACACAAAAAACCGTCGAAAGCGATTAATTCCAGCTTCACAATCAAGAGTGCAGAGAGAACCAGTGTTAGTTTCCTTTACGGCGTCCACATACCACACTAACTCGTTGAAGGACTTCGACTCATCACCGTGAACGTCCAATTTAGCTAACTCTTTGCCAAACCATGCGTGGTAGTATGAAATGTCTATACCATAATAATCTTTGAACTCGTGTATAATCTCAACTGGCTTCAGCTCTGGTTTTGCACGAATTCTGTCCACAATGAGGGAGGACACCACACGAGACCTCATCATCTTACTCTTTGATTCCTGTATCCGACCCGCACATGTATGAACATTATTTAACGTCCGAATTACAAAACTGCCAGTAGCTTCACAACGAGAAGCATAAACACGCCAGCTGCAACCCTCCAATTTCTTATTCGAACAAACAGCAACCACCCGCTTCTTGTCATTGCCGGCATATTCAAAATTAAATCCTACTTCAAGAGCGTACTTGCACAATTTCAACCGGAACTCCTCTGCACCACCGTCAAACTTCTGCCCCACATGATGTATGTATGTCTCCCACTCATTCGACAACAAAGGCTTAGCACTTGCTCTCTTCGACCTGCCCAAAAACTCGTTTCTGTCTTCGACAGTACTAGAACACGACGACTCGCCCTTTTCACATGCTATCAACTCCTTATTTACACAAAAATCACCACTATATTCACTGCTCCCGCATAAATCCTTCACTAAAATATCAACAGTCTTCTCATTTGATATCAACAAAAATGTCCTCATCAAGTCCAAATCGCTATCCGTTTCTAGAAAACAACTCGGATAACTGGGCACCGAATACCGTAATGTGAAACAACCCAACTGCAAACCCCTAAACCTCAGACACAAAGTCTTCAAAATATCAACCATGGATGACTCTGATGAAACTGAAAACATGATGGTTTCCGACTTATATGTGCACTTGGCAATGACACACACCTCCATTAGCCTTGAAAATGCAAACAAAACAACAAACAAAAACAGAATATCAAAACACGTTTGACTTCATGAGCAGTTATAACATTCCCATAAACCCTAGCAAAAAGCACTCTGAAATTGAATTATGGAACCAGAAACTGCATTGCAGTTTCTGGTTCAAAATTTGCTACAAACAACCAGAAATCAAAATGCAAAGACAGTACTGAATATCAAAACACGTTTGACTTCATGAGCAGTTATAATATTCCCATAAACCCTAGCAAAAAGCACTCTGAAATTGAATTATGGAACCAGAAACTGCATTGCAGTTTCTGGTTCAAAATTTAGTACAAACAACCAAAAATTTTGAATCCAACGATTTTGAATGGTTAATCCCTATAAACGAAGCAAAACCTAAACAAAGAGTAGTTTTGAATCCAACGATTCATCCATTTTTCCAAAAACTGCATTGCATAAAGAACAACAGCAAAAATGTGTAATCCCTAAAATCGAAGACAAATCTGTGTTAGAGGGTCATTTTCTTACTGTTTTTTTCCCAAGAGAGTGAAAATCGCTTCGATAGTCGTCAGTGGTTGTCGTTGTTGGTGGTGGTTTCTGCTCGTCGTCGTTGCTGCTCGTCGTTGCTGCTCGTCGTCGTTGCTGCTCGTCGTTTCTGCTCGTCGTCGTTGCTGCTCGTCGTTGCTGCTCATCGTCGCTGCTCGTCGTCGTTGCTGCTCGTCGTTTCTGCTCGTCGTCGTTGCTGCTCGTCGTTGCTGCTCATCGTCGCTGCTCGTCGTCGTTGCTGCTCGTCGTTTCTGCTCGTCGTCGTTGCTGCTCGTCGTTGCTGCTCATCGTCGAACGAAATTTGCCTGCCAAACGAACGAAATCTGCTGCCAAACAACTGAGCTCGAAGACGAAACAGAGAAGAACACGAAGCTGCTGCCAAACGAACGAGAACGAAAACGAAACAGAGAAGTCGCGCCTTGTTTAAACATTCAGGGGCAAAAGCGTCATTTACTGTATAGGTTTACAAATGGGCCAACGAATCTGGGCCTCTCTTTGGGCTAATCCAAAATAGTAATTTTTTTCTAGGTATTAAAACTAAAACCAAAATATCCAATATCTTACAAACTAATTAATAAAGTTAATTATGTCTAAAACCTAATTTTTCTTTGATATATTTATGTTTTCTATCTCGGCCCCCTCAATCTTAAAATTCTAGCTCTGCCCCTGATGAACGCCACTTATATGTATTTGCACATGAAAACCACAATGCCACCAACAAAAATCATCACCCTACATCAGAAAAATAAAACAGAAAATTAAAACTAAAAGCAGCATAAACTAAAGAAAAAACAAATGACGTTAAGCAATTTTTCGGACTTTTAAAACTAGAAAAATATGGCTCGACTTTAAAATAAGAAATCGTTGTGACGGTTATCTAGAGAAATACAATTGCAAAAACAAAAAACAAAAAATAAAAAGGTTTTTAAGTCGCACGCGCTTACGCTCGGAGAGGCTAGTTAGAAGAAAAGGAAAAAGAAGAGAACCCAAACAAACTGCTTTTAACCACCAAGACTTCTGCTATCACACAACTCTCTCTCTCTCTCTCTCTCTCTCTCTCTCGGGGACATAGAAAATGCAGGTTTCAGGTGTTATTGGCGACGTTTCGTTGGTGATTCCCTCAGGCGGTGGTCTTAGCTGGCCAGAATTCAGACACTTCCATTCGCATACGCTCTCTAACTCCAAGCCATTTCTTTCTGGTGCTTTTTTCAGAGTAAGCTCTCGCCCACTCTCATTCTTGTTTTGCTCTCGTGTTTAAGCCTTTGGTTGCTAAACAGGCGTGAGAAATTGATAGGAATTTTTTAGATTTTAATTAATGATGTTTGGATATTTTTTTTTAGCCTTTCGTTTCTTTGGGATAGATTGGACACAACCCAGATCAGATATTTTGTTTTCCCTGTTTGGTTTCCTAGAAAGTGTAGGCAAATTTGTGACTGATATACAATTATCTATCTCCACTTGGTTTATTGAAAAGCTATTTCGCGAATAAATTAACAATGATAAAATTTTACTTCCTTAGGAACATATTTTCTTTTTCTTTTTTGAAATAAATGGAGCCGTACGTATTCAGACTGCGTGTGAACTGTTTGTTCATTTGAAGCTAATTCTTCAGTCATTCAATTGTTGGTGATCATGAAATTTCATGGGCAACAGTGACCAAAAGAATTAGACCTTGTGCTCCCAATATTTATCAATCAGATTGGGTTTTAGTTTTATTTTTTCTATAATTTATTTAGGTTATGAAGAGTTATCCCTGCAAAAACGTTAGATAAAACTGAAACGAAAATGTGGATAATCAAATGGCTAAATTTTTTTCAATTTAACTGAATTTTTGCATGGATAATCGTTGATAGAAAATCTGAAAACTAAACAGTTCCAGTCATTGGTTTATATCCCAGAAATAGGATGTACATATTTTAAGGAAAAATAAGGACATCCTTAATACACTCATGTCTCTATATATTTTTTTTTTTTTTTTTTGCGCATATGTTGAATTTTGCTATTTTTGTCAAGATCCTTTTTCTATTGCGCATACCCTCATCGACTTTGTCAGTGTTGTCATCTGATTTATGCCTTTTTATGCCTATGTTCTGTCTTGTCTAGTGCAAAAAAAGAGAGGAAGAGAGAGCAATCTATATACTTAATTTCTTTGCCTGCCAACAGTTTCCTCGCTCTTTCTTTCTGGATCTTCTGATTTTTCTGTTATATTTTTCTTTACCACAGGGTTTATAGATGAATTTACCTGTTCTACATACCATAAACTTAATGAAGAAAAAAACAAAAAGATACCAAATGTACTAAGTAAACCATAATAATCTTACCTAAAAGACTCATGATCCGAGCCATAAACTGAAATGGTTGCCGCAACATTAATGATAGTTGGGTGGCACCAAAAGACTGCTTCTTCTTTTTTTTTTTTTTTTTGGCTGGGTGAGAAATTTATAGTATTGGGTGGTGGAAGGAAGGCTGAAGTATAATGGGGCCATATGTTGATGGCTATCATTTAGGCTATTTGGTCGGAAAGAAAACAAAGGATCTTCGAAGATGTTAAGGGTGGAGGAGGTGTAGCAGAAGGTTAATTATCGGGCGGCACTTCGGGCATCTGTTTCTCCTGATTTTAGGAACACTTCTATTTTGAACATTGTTTTAGACTGGAAAGCTGTAGTGTCTTGAACTGTTTTGGTTTGCTAAACTAGTTATAGAATGAATTATTGTTTTCTCTTGTATATTTATGGTGGAAAGCTTATCCATAGTGTTGTACAGCTTCTTTTGTTAAATAAACTTTCCTCTCTTTGTTTTTTATAAAAAAAGTTTGGGTGGTAGTATTGAATAGGGGAAATCTGAATCGGTGTTATAAAAAAGGAGAAGTGGAGTAGCTTTGAGTGGATGTGGCTCGGTTTTTTTTTTTTACTATAAGTGAAACTGAGTTGCAGATGAGTAAGAAAATACATGCTTAATGCAATGTCATTGGTGAAATAACTGATGGTTGTGAGATATGTTTGTTTTGTTCACAAAATGTTGCACAACTTTGTGATGGTTCATATCTGGGTAAATCTCACATATTTCCTTAAAGCAGGCATTTGATTTCATTAATGCCAGTATTTAAAGCAACTGAAGTGCCAATCGAATGGGAAGAACCAAATAGTATTTAGGGTTTCAAGCAACTATGGGAAAGGTTAGAACCAGTACCCAAAATTGGTGCAGGCTTCAAGAGGTGGCCACACTTACCGGGAAAGGAGGTGGTTAATTTAACCTTAACATTTTCTATTATGATTTAGACCTCTTCTTTAATCATATCATTCTTCCGACAGACTCAACTTACCAGTATGAGTCATGAGAACTTATCTTCATAAAGTGGAACTGTTTACTACAGTCTAGGTATCACCGTCGAAAGTTGACAATCTCCTTGAGAAACAAAAATTGAAACATAAACCAGAATCTGCAAGTGTTTCAAACCCAAATTCCAGACAATCCCCACATGACAATGTAATTTATTAAAGTTAAGAGTTATTAATAAAGAGAGCAAAGTTTACCTGTGGAAGATACTTGCATTATCACCCAAACTGGACCAAAAATGGCAAAAGGATCCATAAATAAAACTAGAATGGAAGGAGCAGAAGATGAAAAACAGAGAATAATGACAGATGCATAGATGGGTAGAAAAAAAACTGCTGTCAACTGCTTAGCTGCTAAGGATCATCTGTTTTGCCTTCATTTTGTAACGAAAATGATATATTTGATTGATATGTTGCTCCAGAATTGGCTTTAGAGTATTATTTTTCCCATGTCTTTATTGAATTTGTATCCCCATATATTTACCAATTTCTAATCCTTTTGATTCTATGCATTTGTATCCCCACATGTTCTTGCATGGTATCATTTTTATAAGCTAGTTGCCCCAAGATAGGGGCTATTCACCATTATGTATGTCAGTTTCCAAGTAACACTGATTATCTTGATTTTAGCATTGATTTAATATATGTATATGTATACGCACTGAATTTGACTGCTGAAATCCAATGAAGAGAGTTGTATGAATATTTCTGCATCATATTGCCATATCCAGGGTGGGCACTAAGGCAAGGTTATGAATGGTTGGCGCTTTAACAAAATATTTTTCTTTTCTTTTCTTTTCTAGAGCTGTCCTTCATCTTGCATCCCAAAGCTGGGAAACGGACTGTATAAGTGCCGAGCAAGAGGGTTGATTGTGAGAGCATCAAAGGATTCAAGTGATAATTTGGTGCCAGTTGCTCCCCTTCAATTTGAATCCCCCGCCGGCCAGCTTTTGGCCCAAATATTGCAAAATCATCCACATCTACTATCTGCAGCCATTGATCAGCAGCTTGAGAACCTTCAAAAAGATAGAGATGCCCGGAGAGAAGAAACTTCTGCTTCATCTGCAGATCCCCTCTACAAGTAAGTACTGTGATCTCTCAAGAGTAGTTATTTTAGTTTTGTTCTTGAATGGACGGTAATTGGTAAATTTTTACATGTTGAAACAACTCAGAATTTGATGCACACTGATGGAATTGTTTAAAGATCCTCTTTGGACGCCCACCACTAAGCCCATTGGCCCAAATCTAACAGCAAGGCCTTTTGGTAGTGTAAGAGTCATTTAATTTTAAAATAGTTATAATGTAAGTCAAAGAGTTAATCTGAGAGTTAATAGGGGTTAATAAGAGTGAACTTATTTGGATCTTAGCTTCAATGTGTTTTAAGATTTCTTGGAGTTCTATTATTTAATGTGACTTAATACTATTTCTCTAGAAATTAAATTATTTAAAAAATGTTAAAAATTGCTAATTCAATTTCAAAGTTAAAAACAAAAGCTGAAAAAAAAAATGGAGAGAGAGAGTACATTTGGGGTGGGGGTGTTTGGGTGGCTTAGAGTAATTAAGCAAAAGTACAATCATTTAAAGCCCATCATAATCATAAGCAATAGCCACCTTGTGTTTTCCTACATTACACATTGTAACCTAATGCTGCATACGGACTTTATCTTACCACCCAACTGACTTCATAGCAGCAGCATTGCTGATCAATGTGGGGTAACAATGTGATATGGGAGCAGTTTCATTTTCAAATTAGAAGGGATTATAAGTATTTGGTTTGGCACGATTTTTAGTTTTATGGGATAATGATACTTGTGGCATTGAAAACATGAATGGAATTGGCAGATCATTAACTAATGGGAGAGAATAAAAACTTTCTTCAGGCTTGGTCCACCTGCAATCAATTTGTGTCTTTGGGTCTATTAGCTTGATACTGTAAAACTCCACAGGATGCAGACCAGTGGTCATACTGAATTCGGCAGTTGAACCCTCAGTTTTGTCAGTAGTAATTGAAAAGAAAAATAAATATTGCAAAAGATTTCATTAGGTCTGCACTGTTTCTATCATCCCATCTTATTTCACCTTCTTGATACAAGATAAACTTTGACATCTATGTAGTTGCCTACCTTTGCTTTGAATCTTTGAGATTTAGTAGTTTACACTACAGGTTGTACCATGTTATGTGCTGCTCTAGTTATTTCCGGGTTTAAACTTAATTTTTATTTAAAAATAATTATTGATGGCAAGAGCTTCCTAGGTAGCTGAAGTACACTTGACACATGCCAAGTAAACTTTTCTAGTCGTACTGAACTGGGATGTGAGATTTAGAGAAAAGAGTACTTGTTTTCATTTATTTTCTCTTTTCTATAATTTGACTTGAACCATTTTTGTTTAAATATAGAGTGCGGTTCGATTTGTATGCATGTGCTTGTGTTTACATGTGTATGACAACTGATGGGTACAATTTAGCACAATGCTAACACCTCAATGCTAGTACTTTAAGATTTGATAGGTACCAGCAGGAATATGATATAATTTCACTAAGATCAATCAATCTAAGAACTTTGTGCCAATGCTTACCCTTAGATTGTTGCACTACCATCAATCAATCTAAGAATACAATTACCTTTCCTGCAGTTGCAAAGCTGATGCATCACTGGCCTCCCGGAGCCTATTGCACACCGGTCCATCCACCATTTCGATGAGAGCAATTAGATGACATCCAATCAGAGACTCCGCAAACTACCAAAAAACAACCTGCATATGTTTCCCCTCCATTAGCCACATTACAGTACTAGCACTAGACTGTCACCATCCTCACCAGTGATCAGTTGGTGTCACACCACTCACCACCTTGAGTCTTGACTTACATTAGGCCTCCATCAGTATCTTACCTTCATTAGTTTGTACTGCATTTCTGACCTACCATCACCATCACCTCTTTCAGGCTGAATCATAGCTCCAAATTTTCTTTCTTCTCTTGAAAGTCAATTTTGAAGTAGACATGATTAGGTGTCTAAGAAGAGATGCTGTTATTTCCTCAAAAAAAGAAAAAAAAAAGAAATGCTGTTGTCATGCATCTCTCCATACTGTACGCAGTTTGAAACATATCATCTAACAATGTCTTCGCATACTGGTGCTTGCTCTTTATTTGTTTTCCCCAACTATTGTTTGATTCATTGTTTTGGTGTTGGAGGATATGGAGTAACTTCTTAAATAAATTCATGAATTTTAGGCGAATAGCTCAAGTCAAAGAGAAAGAAAGACGCATGGCATTGGAAGAGATAATATACTGCTTGATAGTGCAGAAATTCATAGAGAATGATATTTCAATGATCCCTAAGATATCAGCGACCTCAGATCCCACTGGAAGAGTGGATTTCTGGCCAATGCAAGAAAAGAAACTAGAATCTGTTCATTCTCCTGAAGCATTGGAGATGATACAGAGCCACTTATCCCTTGTACTTGGAGAGCGACTTGTGGGCCCTCTTTCTGCGATCGTTGAGATTAGCAAAATCAAACTTGGAAAGTTGTATGCTGCTTCAATAATGTACGGATATTTTCTCAAGAGAGTTGATCAGCGGTTTCAGCTTGAGAGAACCATGAACACCCTTCCTGATGGTTTCACTCCAGACGCAGCACCAGCAAACCAGCTATGGGATCCGGATTCCTTGATCCGGATACCTCCAGACGGTGGTAGTGATAGTGATGGAGGTAGTTACATGAACAATGGTGATGACAAGTCCTATCGACTGAGATCCTATGTGATGTACTTGGATGCAGAGACTCTCCAGAGATACGCTACTATAAGATCAAAGGAAGCGATTTCTTTGATTGAAAATCAGACACAAGCACTATTTGGGAGGCCTGACATCAGGATTACTGAGGATGGTTCAATCGATGCCTCTAACGATGAAGTAATTGCGCTTACTTTCTCTGGATTGACAATGCTTGTCTTGGAAGCTGTTGCTTTCGGATCATTCCTATGGGATGCTGAAACCTACATTGAATCCAATTATCACTTTCTCAAAAGCTAAATGTTCATTTATTTACGCCCAGAAGCGAGGCTGCTGCTTATATGTTTTAGAGTATTGAGCCATGGTGTAATGAGTTTCCTGTAAATATAATGGTTAGTCACCTCTTGTTACAAAAGTTGCTGTCTAGATGTGTTGCCAATTTGACCTACTTGATCCCAAATGTAACTGCAGGAGTATTACGTGGTGCTGGGCCTCGGGCGTGCGACTCAACACCATCAATGTTGGTGATTTCTAGTGTCTTCGTCAAAATTTTAAGATGGCAGCAATTACACAATCCGAGTATACCAACATGCTATGTTGCCCAGATATCAGTATAACTTTAAAAGTATGAAAATACGATATGGCAATACGCCAATTATATTATTATATTTAATTAATTTTAGATGAATTAGTTCTAAAATATAATACATTTGTTCTTTTGAGGGATCCTCAAACACCTTTTGAAGTGAAGCCAAGTATGAATTTTATTTTCACAATCTGAATTGTCTATTTTTTAAATCTTCATTCAAAAATCATCCTTGTAAAAAAATATTAGACAAATTAGAAACCATTAAGACATCTTAGTTGTGACCAACAAAATTGACGGACATGGTGCTTCTAGAAAATATAAAATAACAATCGTTTAATTGAGTGGACAAACACATCCAAATTCAAGTAATTTTTTGCATATATTTTTAAGGGAATGAAACAACAATATGTGTAATTAGACCCAACATCAAATGGTTAACAAAAGAAACATCTAAGATCTGATTGTAATTAGACCAAACATCAAGGAGTGCAATTGAAACTTCCTTCATGGACATCTAGAGCTTACCAAAGCAACTACCCCTTCTTTTAAACAAAGGCTTAATTATTCCATACCCAACCGCCCCGTTATTCAAACAAACTGTGACCATCATTTCACTTGCTCCGTATATTTATTTATTTATCTTTTTTTATGTATTTCATACCCAAATTGACCTACTCCTCATTAAAAAAAAAAATTAAATAACAAAAAATTTGATTCGGTCAATTTTGGAAGGGGCAGGTTAGTATCCTAAAATCTCATGTATAAATTAAACTCATTATTTATAAAAATAAATAAAAAGCCAACAGGTCTAATCCAGTGGAAAAGGCCTTTTACTTGCAGACTAGAGGTCTCAAGTTTGAATCCTCAAAACATCATAGTTGTGTGTGTGGGTGTGTGAGAAATCCCCCCTCCCTTGTAGACTATCACTTATACCTTTAAAATAAAATAAAAATAAAAAAAGAGGGAGAGGGGGGCGGGGGGGGGGGGGGGGGGGGGGGGGGGGGGGGAAATTGTGGTATTGTGGGGAGGAGGGTGGAGAGGGGAGGGAGATGGGGGTTTCATAAATAGACTCATTCTAACATAACATTTATTTAGAGGGAAAAAAGACCCATCAATTAACCACTTGCCATTTTCTAATTGATTATTAGTGTGTTACGATGTTCAATTGAAAGTACAACATGCAATTTTTTCGCATAAAACCCCAGTGACCATAAAGGTATTTAATTCAACAACTTAACGGAAACTAATTGCAAATTTATAAATTGTAAGCTTTGATTAATACGGTGATCAATTTAGCTAAATTTATTTCTCAGTGACCAAATTGAAATTTCATGTAAAACCTAATGACGAAAAAAGTATTTAAACCTATATAATAATATGACAAAAAGTAAATGCATATAGATATAGGTGGTAAAAGGCTTGTAATTATTTTCGACCAAAAAAAAGATGCATGTAATTACGTTCTTTTTTAATATAAGTGATGTTTGGGCCTAAATTCGACACACCAAAGAGATCCAGAAACAGGCCCGTGGTGAAATACTTATCCAGTCCCAAAAAGACCCAAAGCTGTCATATTGGGCCTTTGAAAATCAGCCCACAAAATATTGTTTAAACTCAAGCCCAAGAGACTAAAGACACATTCACGTGGCTACCTCACCTCTCTGGAAAGTCAGCAAATCCAACTAGAGTTTTTATGTGAGAAGGGACGTTTCTGAAAACACTGCCGAGAAAGAAAAATCAAAACCGCCATAGGATCAGCTCACACAGACGGTGGCATTAAAATAAAAAAAACCGTCAGCCAGGAAACCAGGGAAGGGATCGCTATAGGAAATGACCACTGGGAGTCTATCTGCCATAATTGATAAAAATCTTTCCTGCTTTACGTTTTTTGAGAAATCTTTTGCCGCCCATTATTAAAATTTAAAACCACCTTCAAAAGGAGGGTCTCTTATAAAAACAGAAACAGGCAAGAAAGAAAAGGGACATTCTTTTCATCAATCAATCAAAAAATACAAACAGGAAAACAGCTCTAGATCAGAATTCCAAAGTTCAGACTTAGAAAATAAGTCCTCTGAAAGCGAGATCCCTCTCGTTACAAATTTGGTTCAGCAAAAGCCAAAACAAACACAGCTTGAGTTTTCACAAATATGAAAACCTCAACAAATTTTTATAGCATAGTTCCAGCTTGTTAAATCCTCGAGAATAGCCACTTCTGTCCTTTCAAACTGAAGAAGTCGCAGTTCTGCCCGCTCGAAAAGTCTCCCAAGGCTTGAAGTAGATTAAAGCTCTGCCAAAATTGAACTTTGGTATCGATTTACAACTGAAGCCAAGCAGCTAAAGTTGTTGACAGTACAGTCCAGCATAGACATACCCAGTCCAGCCCGGATCAGAAGTTTCTACCCAGGCAGAAATGAGATTCCAGCCATCTTTTTGCCTTTCTAGAGTTGATTTCTCCATTCTTAATTTTGTAAAAGGCAGTTCTGCCTGAAACAGTACTTTATTATTATCTATTCTGGCCAGAACAACCATCTTGATACTGAGATAAATTGTGAAAGTCCTCACCAGTCTGAGGCAAGAAAAGAACTTACTTGGGAGATATTCCTCACCCAAATTCACAATCGTTTGTTTTAGAAGTCAGTAACTTGAGGCGCAGGTTATCCACTCTAAAAATGAGTCTGCTAGAATTTACATTGCTAGCAGTGGCACGCTCGCACACCAAAGAAAGCTGACTTGTTGACCAACAAGTGGTCTCCAAGCTAGTGGGGAACTTCGCCCTTCCATATCAGGAGTTAAACACGAAAACGGGTGAACAAGTGATAGTCTAAACTAAGGTGCCATGAAAGTTTAAATATGAGACTACTGATTTATAAGTCAATGCTATTTTCAATTGAGATAGAACCCATTGGTGGTGGCTTCTAACGTTACATCATGTAATTAAGAGCAATTATCAATCCAGTTGAGGTCATATGTTAGAATGTTAGTAAAATACGGAACGGGATAAGTACAAATAAAATACATATGTGTTTTATTTGGCAAAATTTTTGAAAAATCCAAATGAAAAGTTTGGCCACTATATAATATTTTAATATAATATTTTAAAAATTTGTAATATAAATGTTTTTATTTAATAATATGTGAAAAATACGTGTATTAAACATGAAGAATATATATGTACATACATGGATAATGTATATATTATACATTTGATTTTTTTTGTTTTGTTTAAAGTGTATATAATCAAGTATTTTAATACATGTATGGAAAACGAAAAATATATACATATGTATATAACACGAATATTATAAAAAAATTACTAACAATAAAAATACAAAATTTACCTTAGCAGTGTTTTTAGTCTCTTGTTTTATGATGGGCCATATATACGAAGATGTCATCAACCTTCTACTCCTACGTTACTCCCTTCATAGCTTAGCAGATGTCCCTTTTCTAGCGTCACATTAAAGGCTTGGGTAGATAAACTTAGCCTAAATTATTGAGTTTGATGATGGGAACATTTGGCTAAGCAGTTTAAGAAATCAAACTTTGTATAGGCAGCCTAGCTATAGATTACGACTTCTTCCTATTATTATTTTTATTTTGTTCTTTAAATACGCTAGCTCGGGCTCACACGCATATTTATTCCTGTATTCTGTCTGCTTAGCAAATAACAATTAATTAATTAATTAACAAATATGTCTATACTTTATGATAAAAATTTGTAATTATGCCTATGTTTGTTTATTTGTATATTTTTTTAATTGTACGTGAAAAATAATGATAAAATACGCAAATAATTGTTAAATGTTTGAAACAAACGTTTACTGTTCGTAAAAAATATGTACATATGCCGTTAAGAGCATGCCAATAAAAATAGAAAAAATACATTAATTAATGTAATATGCCGTTAAGAGCATCCGCAATGGTTGTTTAATAGTTCAGTCCAATGAAAAAAAATACAGCAATTAATTTATTTTTCAAATATATTCAAAATTTGTCTCTTTTTAAAGATCTCTTTGAGAATATTTTAATAGTATAATTTTTAGTATTATTAAATTATTTTATTTTATTTTATTTGAATATGTAATAATAAAAAAATATGTAAGAAATATGAAGTTATTTAACTGTATCATTATAAGTAAAATTATAATTCAATTATTGCATGAAATCATTGTTAGACAAATCGTTGGATGGAGTATCAACTTTATTCTTTTAATTGGCAGAAGTGTGTGTTGTTATTACATTATTCCCTTGACTTGGAAAGCGAAAGGACCCCTCCAGCGATATAACTTAGGCACCGCATGAATTTGTAGTTGTTAAATTTTGTTATAAATCTAATCACGTACTGTTTATATTAATCATTCATTATTATGTAACAACCCTGACATTTATTTTATTTTAAAATTTTAATGTATGCAAATCCTAAAGTTCAACATAAAAACAAATAATTCCGTAAGTTGTAACCACCAGGCAAGTTGTAACCACCAGGCACCAACTACATTTTGTATATAATATCTCTTCGGTGAAATCATGGGTGCGTTGTGTTATCAATTCTTTCATGTTATTACATGTGTATTTATTTATTCATATTATACATACGTCCATGATATATCAATCATATTGTCAATTTATATTATAACATATGTATTAGTGTGTAACATAACGCATCGATGTGACAATCAAACTATAATTTTTTCAATATGTGTTTCCCCATTTCTCCGGGAAAATAAAAAAACCAAAATCTTAGCTGCCCTCTCTTTTTCTCTCTCTCTCTCTCTTTAGCCCCAAAGGATAAAATCAATAAAGGGAGGGGGAGGTTGGGGGGAAGAAGAAGCGTAATTGCCCCTCCTTTCCCTCTCCAATTCTCTTTCGGGTTAGTGAATACTCCCTTATGGCGTTTTCAATAAGAAGCCATTTGTGGTGATTTCTTCTGACCCATGCTTAGGTTGAAGTTCGTCATCACTTATTTTTCCATGATTGTTCAATATATTTGTTCGTTGTTATGTGTAGTTAGATCGCTAAAAAATCATGTTTTTCCTAGATCGATCATATATTTTGTATTTTCTTAAAGGTTAGGTGCGGTGGGTTTGACGACGGTGTTTTTTAAGATGGTGGCTGTAGTGTTCATTTAAAGTTATTGGTGTGGTTTTAGAATTTTGGGTTTTGCTTAAGATAACCATGCTTAATGGTAGTGATGTGGGCTAGGAGTTGTGTGTTCGACTTTTGTCCGTTTTAGTTTTGTTTTTTAACGTATTAGTTTTGTTTTTCGTTTAGACTTTATACTTTGGATGTGATGTTGATATTTATTTATTTATTTAGTACAAGCAATAGTGTCATACGCAACTATGATGTCATAGAAGTTCGAACCTAAGATCTCTGGTCTACAAGTGAAAATCCTTTTGTACTGAGCTAAACCCTATTTGCGTGATGTTGATTTCTTAGTTGTATGAATATCGAATGAAGTTGCTCCTTCATTTGTTTAAAATACGCTCTAGAATTTCTTCGATTTGATCTCTGATGGCCAATCGGATAATATCCCAGCCAACCAAGGGCATTATCGTACATCCAACAATTAATTAGTTAGATAATTAATTCAAAGCCTGATCAGCAGCCGAGGACCATATATTCTGTTCTTTTCTTCTCTTTCTCTTTCTATCTGTTTCTCTCGTAACCTTTGCATTGAATCCCTCTTGGCCTCTTGGTTTGGTGGCCTCTTAGCTCCTCCTCTTGTGATTTGTATATTATCAAACTCGGAGAGAAATCAAAGGAGGTGGGATCGGATGAGAGAGAGGAGAAACAGAGAAAGAAAATTAAAACAAAAGGCAATACAGATAAAAATTTGAATTATTACGAAGAAAAAAGAAAAGAAAATTATGGAGGGGACAATGAAACGTTGTAGATGTTGGTTTAATGGGATTTCTCTCTTTCTCCACCCTCTGATCATCACTGTCTTAATCATATCCATGTGTATGGCTAATATTGGCAACGTGGACGCAGCTTTCAGTAACCTCACCACCATCCCCTTCAACCAAGGATACAGCCCTCTCTTCGGTGACGGCAATCTGGTCCGCTCCCCCGACGGGAAAGGTGTTCGTCTTCTCCTCGACCGCTTTACAGGTTAGTTGTGTTCATTTGCGCGTGTAGAAAGGCTAATATAATATTATACAATTTCACCTTTATTCATTTTTATTTTCTCTTTTTCATTCTTCATATTGATTAATTTGGTTAATTAATTTAATTAAGGGTCTGGCTTCATCTCCTCTAACCTCTACAACCATGGCTTCTTCAGCGCCAACATTAAGTTGCCATCCGATTACACTGCCGGTATCTGTGTTGCCTTCTACGTAAGTTCTCTTATTATATTTTGGAAATTGGAATCCCTTCTGGTTGGAAAGAAATTAGGGGAATTTTATACAAAAATCATTTACTTTTTCATCAGTTAAGAAATTTTGTTGCTACATATCCTGCAAATTCATTAATTTGTTTATTTATATGATCGTGATCAAACTGAACAAACAGACCTCAAACGCGGACGTATTCGAGAAGAGCCACGACGAGTTAGACATAGAATTCTTAGGGAACACAGAAGGGAAGCCATGGAGATTCCAAACCAACATCTACGGAAATGGCAGCACTAACCGCGGCCGGGAAGAGCGTTACCGGCTGTGGTTCGACCCTACCAAGGACTTCCACCGATATAGCATTCTTTGGACCCCTCAAATCACCATGTGAGTTTTTTTTTTTTTTTTTTTTTTTTCATATTTCCATTATTAATATTTATTAATTTCCTTCTCGAATTTGTGTTCTTTTCTACAATATATTTTTGTTTTGCCTTATTTTTCTATGCCATGTTTTGCTTTGATTGTTCCTTCTGTTTTGGGAAAGTTGTCGTATTCTTGTTTACGTGTGTGCTTTGTAGACTTTGTTGTATGTTCGTTTGACCTCACGAGCAGCCATACACGCTTTGGGATTGCGTCTGGTTGCTTCTACCTTCTCGAGAAAAAGTCCAACATGTGTTATGCTTTAGGTCACACTATGAATTTAATTAGATGGTTGATTAAATAAAATTATGGATAAATGTGATCATACTTTGTTTAAAATCTAATAATAACCCAATATGTCACATCTAACACAAGAATAATTTTCTTTTATACTCTCAAAGAAAAAACAAGAACCATTTTCATATACGTGCGCGTACACACACGATAATTTTGTCATATATAATAGAGAAATATATATATATGTAGTTTACAAAATTGTAGCAATACTAGACTATAAACATTTTTGTTATTTTGAACTCAATTTGACTTCAAAATATTTGGATGAAACTGCAACAAGAAGCTCTTATATAATTCATACTAGCCAGCGTGAGTCAATTGGTTTTTTAATTTATTTTTATTTTTTTAGAATATAAAAATATATGGATAGTTGTGTTTCATAAAAATACGACTTTTTATCTGATTTTTAAAAATATTTTAAAAATATTTTAAATATGAAAAAATGTGAATTTACTATTTTCTCTTCATTTAATTAATAATCTCAATTATTAATATTTGCATTAATCAATGACATGTTCTAGTATTTTGAATGTTGATTCTCTGCCTTTAACTTGATATGTAAGGATAAAGAAAGCATCCTCCTATACTTTTTAGATGGTGCACCAAATTTTTGGTAGGCTACCAAACTGACCCATGCAGATCCGAAGTTTTCTATAAACCATATTGACTCAATCATTGCCTAATTTTAATTGAACAAATTGATTGATGATACCTTTCTATATATATATATATATATATATGTATATGCATTAACTGATGAAGGAATGTTATTTTTTTATTTTTTGGTGGAATTGATATAATCAATCAATTTATTCAACTAAATTAATGCCATGATTTGTAAAATTTGTTCAATTAAATGAAGGCCATGATTGACGTATCAATTTCAGATGATGCAAGTAAATCTTCCCTTATAATTAATTAATTACTAAAAATTTGTTAATGTATCAGATTTTATGTGGATGACGTTCCAATTAGAGAGGTGGAGAGAAGGGAAGAAATGGGGGGTGACTACCCATCAAAGCCAATGTCGTTGTATACGACTATATGGGATGCTAGCAATTGGGCCACGTCGGGAGGGAAATACAAGGTGAATTATAAATATGCCCCTTTTGTAGCCGAATTCAAAGACCTAGTCCTGGATGGCTGCCCTGCCGACCCCATCCAGCAAATCCCAGCCGCTGAGGCATGCGCCGAGAAATATGCCCTCCTCGCAACCCAGGACTACTCCGTCATCACACCTCAGCGGAGGGCCGCCATGCGCAGGTTCAGGCAGCGATACATGTACTACTCTTATTGTTATGATTCGTTGCGGTATCCGGTGCCACCGCCGGAGTGCGTCATCATTGCGGCCGAGAGGGCGCGCTTTAAGGACACCGGCAGGTTGAAGTTTGGCGGCAGCCACAAGCGGCAGTCCAAGCGGAGAACCCGCAATCGCAATCGGGTCCTCCCTGATTCGGACGTTACGCCCTATTAACCTTTCGGTCATTACCGTTATATTTGATTCATACAACTCATGCATGCATGTAAATTCAAGCCTAGCTTATACAATTACTGTACCTATATAGGTTGGTGGGGCGTCATTCCCTTTTTCTCTCTCCAAATTAAGTTCAAACCTTAATTTGTTGTTGAAAATTAGTATAAAAGTTAGCATCATGAGTTATATATGAGCAACCACTTTTGGTGGGGTCTTTTTTGGTTAGACACAAATTTGGTGTTTTTCTATTCATATTTTTTTGCGTTGGATTTCGTGGATATGTTACACATGAAATAAATTTAATTTGATGAGCGCGTATGAATTTCCAGCAATATATAAAATTTGAGTGCTGTTAAACGAACTTTAAAATTAACTGAGTGCACTCTACTACCAAGGTATTTATTGAATCACTAATTTACCCTAATATAAAATGACTAAAAGGATATATGGAATTGTGAAACAAATATAATTAATTTTAATAAGTACATCCTACTCACCATATTCAACCTAATCCAACGTAGAGAAGTTTTTGTATAATTTTAAGAGTCTTTGATGTTTCAAAGGCTTAGAGCTTCCTTACAAACATAGCAAAAGACAAGTGTCGAAAATTCTCTATGTACTTGATTCTTCCTGATGGAAAAGATGGGCAGCCATATTTGAATGAAAAAGGTTATTCCAGTATGACTTCTTAGCTCAACATCATCAATAGCATAAAGTTGAAGTGGATGACTTTAAAATCCCAGGGTTTAAACATTTCTTCTAACTTGGAAACATCCAAAATTCTCAAGGATTTCGGACCGGTGATGATGCATTTCACTAGTTATTTGACAAAGATATTTGAGTCTCCTCCACATAGTTCAAAGAAAATCACAAGGATTTACAAGAATCAAGCTTTGAATTGTAGGAGCTAGTAAATCTACTCCCACAACAGCTTACGAAATTAAAGATTTTGATGCGAACCCATAATTTGACAAGAGGGCAGGAATTCATGTAAAAAGAGAAACCTGGTTTAGGATTGGTATTAGGGTGTTGTGTGATAAAGTGTATTAGCGTGTACAAGGGGTATTTTTAGTAGTTAAATAGGGTGTACTAAGTTAATTTTACATTTTGATTAAAATATTAAGGTGTACTTAGATCATAGGGTGTACTCAAGGGTAGTTTAGCAGTACTCTAAAATTTTAGGCTGTTATTAAACGAACCCTAAAATTAACTGAGTACACCTAATTACGATCTAAGTATACCCTAATATTTAAATCAAAATATAAAATTAACTAAGTACATCCTATTTAACTACCAAAAATACTCTGATAAGCAACAAAAGACTTCAACTACATAAGTAGTAATTGGAAATGAAAAACAAACTAGGCAGAGCACTACTAAAGAAGACTAAGATTATAGGTCATCGTGACTTACAAAACTAAGATGGACAAACTGTGATGAAACTGAAGTCATCGAATAGAGAAGTTTAAAGTGGTCTTCAAAATCAGAGTAATATCTACATGATCATATTTCTTCAGCAAAATCAAAGTAATTTTAGAATTCGTTTAACACTCAAATTTTATCATACTAAATTGTCTAACTTGAAATCATTATCCAACATCCATCGCATTTGAACTATTTTGTTTTTGTTATCTTTTATCCTTCCTGTCATGACATGGCCGACCTTCTGTTTGTATAATCAATCCTATAAACACAGCAACTTTTTCATTTTCGTTGATGTCTGCTGTAGAGAATGTATTTCCTTGTAATAAACAAATTACAAAAAGTCCCTATTTATATAAATACGTGAAGTTTTACTAAAGGTAAGAAATAATATAGACATAAATACAATTCTATTTACAGCAGGAAAGCTAATTGCTAGGAGGAGATTGTGAGGTTGACTTCCGTGTGTGTTAAGAAAGGAAAGCTGCGTTAACACTCTTCGCAAACTGGGCGTCGCAGGATGAACAAGTTTGAAAGACGTGTTGATGGCGTGATTTGTGAAGGGCCTTTGTAAACATGTCCATAGGTTGGTCGACAGAAGGAACAAAGCAAACTTGATGACTTCATTCAAATTTGAATAAACCACAATTTGAACATCAAATTCAAAATGAGTACTTAAAAATAAGAAACAAACAAATAGCTAAAACAATTTACATTTCACTGAGACATGAAAATTCCTACAGGTTCAGCCTTGAAGTTGAATTTAGTTGGACAAGAAACAAATAAAATAATACTAGTAAACTAGACAAACTAAGGGAACTGGAATGAGCCCCCAATTTGATTAGTGCCTGATGGGGGGCTGATAGCCACCCAAAGGAGAGAAATGGTGATTGCCATAAGACCAGACCACACAAACACAATGGTGGGTGTCTTCCCTCTTCTTCCCATGAGCCCTTTGGCAAACGGATACAAATGAGCCAACACCCAGAAACTGAAGAACACACCTCCAAGCAACCGGCTCCACTGCGGTATCACGCTGTATATCGTTCGACAAGTTGCAACTGCAATTGCAATCAAGTTTGTCATCATGATGGTGATGGGTGGTATCATCAGAGACGTCCATTTGAAGATGTAGAGATCAACAAACTCATCATCTGCGTCGTCACCACCAGATTTCGATGTCAAAGTGAAGGAAATCTCTATTCCTGCTATCACCTTCAGAAGGCCCTGCAGCACAGCAGCCAGATGAGCACTTGTGCCTCCAATCAACCAAAACTGCTCGTTCCTCCACCACTCTTCCAGTGCAATGCCAGACCACTTGATCTCCAGCACGGCGAGAAGAATGAGGGTGATTGTGATGCCCAGGAGGTATGCCAGGAAGGTTATGTTGAGGGACTGAACAATGAACTGACCCGAAAAGAGGGAGAGCGCGGGAAGGAAGCAGTAAACAATGAGGAAAAAGGAAGTGAAAGGGTACATTCCCACACTCAGGTAAGCGATCCTTTGCAGAATTTTCATCCTTGAGCTGGCCAGAAGAGCATTGTTGCGAGAAAAGAAAATCTCAACAGAGCCAGTACCCCATCGGAGCACCTGATGCAGCCTGTCAGTAAGATTGATGGGGGCAGTCCCTCTGAAAGCATCCCTCTTTGTAACACAATAAACAGATCTCCATCCACGGTTGTGCATCCGGTAACCTGTCACCACATCTTCAGTTACTGATCCATAAATCCACCCAATTCTCTGGCCCCATTCAGTCTTATCCTCATACCAGCATGAGATGACACTGATTGCCTCTGCAACCGTTGATGCATCAAGAAGCTCCCGAGGGAGAGTGAGAGCCCCCGGGGGCCGTCCATGTTTCATGGATGGATGATCAGCAATGGGCCGACCTTGGAATTCTGCCACTCGAATTGAGTCAACAAGGAAGCTTGAGTTTCCAAACTTTTTAGGAACAAGAGCAAGATTTATTTCTTCATCATCACCAAACTCTCCTACTTCAATTGATTGGCAGTCTTGGGAGGCAACTTCAGGGGCAGACGCAACTGAAGAAGAAGATTTCCTTGTGCGACGACGGGCAGAGAAACCACTGCAGCAACAGCAACCATTACGACACTTTTTCACCCGAGGAGGGTCAAAGCCATAAAGGGCAGTGCGACGAAAGAGGCATCCAGTTCCTACATACACTGGACCCTGAAGGCCATCAAACGCACGCATGTTGACATCAAAGAAAACAGTGTTGTGGTTGGCATAGCGATCAGAAGGGTCAATTCCTTCAAACCTCTGAGGAAACTGCACATAACAAATGCGATCACCACCACGGTCCATCATGAAGCACATACCTTCTCTCAGTGCTTGGGAGTTGTATACGTAATGGTCACAGTCAAGGTTGAGAATGAAGGGGCCATTGGACATGACTGCTGAGGCGCGAACCAGAGCATTCATGGCACCAGCTTTCTTGTTGTGATCATAGCCAGGCCGCTTTTCACGAGAAACATAAACGAGCATGGGGAGACGAATATCAACCTCACTTAGGTCCAAGGAACTTGAATCCATTGATGTTCCTCTAAGTGGTTCATCACTAGGAGGTTTCAACATCACCTGCATATGAACATATGACACAAATTAGCTTTTAAGCCAAACAAATCGGCACGTTTAATTAATTTGAAGAGACATCTTGAGACTACATTTGTGAAATTTTACAAGACAAATGGAACTCATATGTACCTGCATGATACTGGCATGATCACCCCTAGAATGCTCAGGCACAGAAACTGTCCAAGTGCCAGGCCAATGGGTTCCATCAGCCATCCAAGTAGCTTTCGGGATCTTTATCTTTTCTACTGCTTCATCATTTCCAATCTCTCTCCCAAGTTTCATAGCCTTCATCTCGTGCCGAGCATTATAGGCATCCGAACGTCTTCGAATTGAATCAGGAAGGCCATTAATCCTAACCTTAAATTCATCATACTCACGCTTCAACCGTCTGCGGTCCTTGACAAAATCTGGCCGTACTTTATTCTTATAAGGATCTCTCTTCAGATTGAAGTACGATTCTGGATTTCGTGGCTCAATAGCATGCTTCCGGCAAAATGGCACCCACAAATTGGCAAAACTAGCAGCTTCTGCCATGGCCTCAAAGGTCAAAAGTGCACCTCCATCATCAGAAACATAGCAAGAAAGCTTCTCAACAGGGTAGTCAGCCGCAAGAATTGATAGAATGGTGTTTGCAGTGACAAGAGGTGGTTCCTTCTCTGGATCTGCTGTTGATACAAAAATATCTATGCCTGGAAGATCAGATTTTCCAGTAGGATTGCTGGGATTAGGTGATTCAAACTTCTCCTTTAGAACATCAAGATTAGTAATGCGATTGATGGGACAGAGCTTTGGAAGCTGATCAAGTAGCCAGGAGAAGGCGAACCAGATTTCACAAACGACAGACATAGCCCACAACCACACTGCATCCTCATTAGGGTTTCTGATTCTCCATTGCAAAAATAGTCCAAGGACAACCATTCGAACTAATATTAGGATCCTGTAAGAATACACCCACCCACCAAAAAGATGTAATTAAGCTTGCAATTAACTTGTTCAAGCAAATAATGGACAATACTGTATAAACAACTCTAACTAGCTTAAATGGAATTACTTCTGCAGCATCAAAATTAACAATATGGAAGAGAAAGCTGAAAGAGTGCAACAAAAAAGGATTGGTTAACTTTCAAGCTGAATTCAAACCAAAAAGGAAATTCTTCAAAGCTACTAATTAGAAGAGTAGTAATGAACTCCGAGGTATACTTTTGAAGCTTAAACTATGTAATGTACTTGGACATTAGTGTACAACTTTGTTATGAATTTCAGAGTTCAAGAACTACGTAACACAGCACATCTTAGACTAGCACAAGGCATTTCGTAATTTCGACACAGTGAAAAGAAAAAGATAGAAGACAAAAACAGTGCAGGTAGAAATAAACACTGAGGTAACATTCAAAAACAAAGAGAATGGCAAAGCCCTACCTAACCAAAAAAAATGGGAAGACATTATTAACAGATCAGAGGAAAACAGAGAGCACCAAATGAGGAAAAGAGTTTTACCGATAAGGACTCAGAATTGCAGCAGAGATATTCAGTTTGCGCGTAAGTGGCCTCCATTGCTTGTCATGAAAGACTTTAGGATCACCGCCAATCCCCTCCTGGCTCCCATCCACATCAACCTTTGGCCATATAGCATTTCCATATCCATAACTCCCCTTTGTCTCGAACAACCATTTGGTATGATCAAACTCACTGCTCTGACGCCCCATCACTGCTGTTGACTTCATCAACGACAACCTCCTCTCCATCTTCGAAGTGAATGGCACCTGCAGATGCTGCCCATTATTCCCAGCATACTCACTCACATCCAGCTCCTTATAAGGTTCTTTGCAGCCAGGACAAATATGATCACCTGTTCTTATAGCGTCCCTATAACAATCCAAACAGATCTTGTAATCACACTCACACGGGACTATGTCTACACCCCTCTCATCAGTGACTACCTTAGCATCACAACCGGGCACAGCGCAATTCGACCCTTTCGCGCCGGTCATCTGGGGATGGCTAGTTACGGACTCAATCACCTTTTCCTTCAAATGAGCTCGGGTAATGCAATTATAACCGCCGGTAAACAAAGAACTGGAAGCATACTGGTCCTCAACTCTCTGAGAAGTGGACCACTCCATGGACATTCCCATGGGCTGATTATCAGGTGTAGAGGGTATGTGGACAGTGTAGGTTGCAAATTCAACACCCCCAATGTCACTGTCAAGGTCATTGCTAGTTTGGGTAACATGGTGAACCCTAGCCCTAGGAGATCCACCTGAGAAATTGACTGGAGATTCAGAACCCATAAAGCTTAGCACCTTCTAGCACCAGAATCTGAAATTCGAAACACAAGAAGCAAAAGAGCCACATGCTCCCTCTATCAAAAATTGAATGAAGAAGTTCCAAGCTGCTTAGCATAAGACTCGAAATCTAGTACAAAGACAAAAAGCAATCCCTCTCTTTTCTCCCTGCAATTTTTATGTTTGATTTCGCTCAGAAAGCTGAGACTTAAAATAGAAGAAACATCGAAAAGTACATTTAATTATTCGGATTACGCAACTAGTTTCTTCACTCAGTACCCGAAGCAAAACAAGATTGCTAGCAAAAGAAACACAATATTTTTTGTTTTTTGAAACTTCAACAGATGGTATGCAAAATAAAACAGCAGCCAAAATGAATAAACGAATAAGTGATGAACACTTCTCACCTTAAGAATCAAAACACCAGCTCAAATCTCGTACCCTTCAGGCCCCCCCAAAAAAAAACAGTTTGATTTCTTACAGAGTGCGAAGAAGCTGCAGGTTGATGACGTGGAAAACCTAAGAATGAAGAAATGGGTACGCGTTGTTTTTTGAGTTTGGATTAAGACTGTGTGCTGATTTGCAATCCAAATTATGAGGCACAGGCATTGTGGGTTTTGAGTTAGCTTGGCGGACTTTTGTCTGCTCGTTTTCTGTTGGTCCCTTATAAAAAGATTTTGTTTTGAATTTTTGTCGCTGTCTTTGTTACCGTTGAAAAGGTTTTAATTTTGAATTATTTGACCGTTGCAAAACGAGACCGTTGTGGAAGGACTGTCTTCTCTTTACCACCAATAAAAAGGATAAGGAGATATCGACCCAAATAATTAAGGATAAGGAGATAATTTTTATTCTTTTTCGTTTTTAATACAAGCAATAAAAGGAATGGAGTTTCTTTTTCATTTATACCATGGTGTTATTAGGGTTCGAATCTAAAATCTTTGGTTCGTCAAAACTTAATATCAATAATTTAACGACTTCAAATATAACACATCAAAGTTAACATAAAGTTTAGTTTTATTCATTTATTTTTTCTAAATTGACGATATCCCCTGTTATCTTTATATCTCTTTGTCTCTCTCTCTCTCTAGCTCTCTCTATTTCATTAGACTAGACCCGATTTATTTTATTTTGTATTTTTATACTTGGGGTGAGATGGGATGGGATAACCAAATCATCTTTTGCTTTTTCTTTTTAAAGTGGCCTTTCGTAATAAAAATGCTAGCCCTTTTTCTTTCTTGTTTTTTAAGAGACCCACTTTTTTTTATAAAAAAATTTATTTAAAATGAGGTTTATCAAATGTGTCCTTGAATTTTTTTTTTAAATCCACATTTTAGTTCTCAACTTTTAAATTAATCAATGTTGTCTTTCATTTTTTGGTTCATATATCAATTTGGTCCCTACTATAGCATTATGACAAAATTTTCATGAATTTTCATGAAATTTGGTGACATATGATCATCATCACATGACCACTTTAAAGGAAAGTTTTATTAAAATAGCTTCTTTTAGTCCTAGAATTCATGGTTTTGCTAAAAAATGTCATCTTCTCTCCATTTAGAATTCACATTTCGGTCTATTTAAACTTATTGTGGGTGTTGTACGGTATACCAAACACGACAAAGAACCTTGCATCAACAACCAAACCAACAAGTGCCGACATTTTTTTGTTCAAAATTTGTAAATTATTGCAAATCTTATTACTTTTTACTTATCTTGGGCAGAATAATTTCGTACCATTTCGAAGGCTACTTTGTAGCAGCGTAACTCTCACATTTTTAAAAATGTTTATGCTCTCCATATACTTTTGTGTGACACAATTGAGAAACATATCATGAACCAAAATAGCCAATAATAAAAGTGGTGGGTTTTCGAGGGCGAAAGTAAGCTGCTCACCAACTATTTGTTTCTTTTTGCTGCTGTATCTCTCCGATCTCTGGACCAAATGCCAATAAGGGGTCTTCTTGAAACCCTTCAAGCAAGTTATTGCTTCCATTGACAAAGAGAAATTTGTGTGAATGCATTGTTTGATTTTATATTTTTGGAGTAAAATTTGAATTGAGAGATGGCATGAAAAAGAATTAAAAATTAACTGTTTGGTTATAATCAATGTCTTTTTCATTGACATAATCAATTTGCATTGCATTCTTCACATTCAAAGCTCCAACCGCATGGTGTCGCAATTTTTTATATTTTTTCAAATATTTTTTTTCACAAAGTAATAAATGCATCTTCCATTAAGAGGGTAATTATTAATTAACATTATATATACTAATTATAGGATTGACATCATAATTAATGTCTTTTTTTATTAGAAAATTAGATATTAACCCAAAACTGCAAGCACTCACAGGGAAAAACTCATGGGTTTTTTAAGGATCAATGTAGGCCCATTGTTTGGGTTTTTATCAAAATTTTCATTAATTATCATATTAATAATCAAGTTTGACTTTTCTCAATGCCCATATTACCCCCTAATAATATCTAAGTTTATTTATTATTTACCAAAACAAAACTTTCTTTATTTGCTTTGAAATATACTAACATAATAACCATTTATAACACACACATACACACATTTATCTCTCTAAACTCTCCCTTATGCAAATCCAAATCTTCTTAAGATCTCAACAATGATAGGTTCTCCTTCTTCTCTTCTTATTTTTATAAAAAAAAAAATTTTAAATACTTTTTATTTGTTTACCTTGTATGTAGGAGCAATTTATGTTTCTTTTAGATTTCCTTATATGCGTGTTTATGATCTTTCACACAATCTGAAATACGTAAAGACATACCTGGTACCATCTTTCTTGAGTACATTACCTCTAAACTCATTCAACCGCAACAGCAACAATCCCAGCAAGAACAGGAACAGCTCAAGACTTATGCTGTCTCTCATAATCTGTTTTAGATCTCTCTTTGTGATGAGATTAGGGTTAGAGAACGTGTCTGATGAGAGCATGGCCTTAACCTTATATAAGGCTAGGTCAAGTCGTCTCTACTCATCACCGAGGGTTGCCTTGACTAATCTTCCAAGCCCACCAAAATGGTTCACGCAAAAAAAGGAAATAAATAGGACCCTTTAATAGGCTTCAAAACCTTTCCTTATTTCACAAGGTTTTGGGCTTCAAGGTATAACTTAATTTATACTCTTATCAAAACATGATATAACTTAGTATCTAGTGTACCGATCTAACTAGGAAACATAACATTCTCCCACTAGATCAAGCACTAGAGCATTAAGCTTCTGCATTCCAAAAGGTTTGATAATCTTTACTGGCCATGAATTTAAAACGTTTAAGTCCTTCCCTTCAAGCTACAGTGAAAAGCGATTAGACAAAACGAACTATAGACAAGCACTGCTCACTTTATTAAAAATAGGTCATCTATAATCACATAATGCAATCTCAAAATACATGAAGCACCTACCAATGCTAACCTTAATATGTATTGATCCGTAATGTGAATCTCTATATTTTTCAGTACATGTACCCCTTTACGACTTAGCAAGAGTCAATCCGCAATGTTATTAAAACAATAGCATCTCAAAAGAGACCATAAACTCACATGCATAAACGAAATTACATAATAAGTTTAAACAGCTAAATAGTCAAAATGGTAGAATTTATTCAATAATAAATAAAATTGTCAACCAAATTAACATCCTTAAATGCAAATCCCTCAATCCAGAAAACAACTAAATAAACATACCAGTAAAATATCATAATGAAAACAAGACTTCCATTAGATTGCAACATCAAAGCTAGGAAATAATCTCATGCTCTCAACATGTCTCAAAAAAGCTTCTAAAGGAAAAAAAAACTTTGTGAACGGATCTGCAATCATATCTTGAGTTCTGATATGATCAAACCTGACTTGTTTGTCCACCTACCTTCTCCCTCACTATTAAATATTTTCTGTCAATATGCTGAAGTCCAGATGACATCTTGTTGTTCATGCAGTGAAAAACAGATGCAGTGTTGTCATTAAATATCTGTATTGGTCTAGAAATCGAGTCCACCACCTTAATGTCTTTAATAAAATTCCTTAGCCATACTGTATGAGAAGTGCCTTCATAGTAAGCTATGTATTTTGAAAACATGGTTGAACTCGAAACACCATATTGTTTAGCACTCTTCCAAGCAACAACTGCTCCTGCCATCTTGAAAAGAAAACCTGATGTAGAGATATAATCATCCTCTGCTTTTCCAAGATTCGCATCAGCATAACCAACAAGCTCTAAATTCTATGTACGTTTGTAAATCAATATAAAAGCCTTTGTTCTCTGTAGGTACCTTAGAATCTTCTTTTCAGCTATCCAATGTAGCATTCCCAAATTTTACTGAAATCACCCCATCATGCTAGTGCACAAGGCAAGGTCTAGCCTTGTACACACTTGTGCGTATATGATGCTTCCAACTAGAAAAGCGTACGGCTTGTTCCTCATCTCATCCTCTTCTTCTTTATTTTTGGAGCAATGCTCCTTCTTTAAATCTCCTTTAGCTAACAGAACTTTCTATCCAGAACACATACTTATGTCAAAACGCTTGAGTATCCTTTCAATGTATGTTTTCTGTGACAGGCTTAGGAGGCCTCGAGCTCGGTGTCTCTGAATTTCAATGCCAAACACAAAATCAGCTTCTCCCAAATTCTTCATCTCAAAATTGTTTGAAAGTAGCTCCTTAGTGTCTTTAAGTAAATTGTGATCATTTGTAGCCAAAAGTATATTTCGACATACAGCACTAGAAAAATAAATTGGCTCACACACTTCTTTAGATAAATGCATTGATCGGTTATGTTCTCTTCAAAACCATAAGATGAAACAGTTTGATGGAATTTGAAATACCACCTTATGCTTGCTTGCTTCACTTTATAGAATGCCTTGTTAAGTTTGTAAATCATATGCTCTTTTCTCTCCTTTGCAAACCCTTCAGGTTGTCTCATAAAATTTTCTTCTTCGAGTTCACCATTCAGAAAAGCATTTTTTACATCCATTTGATGTAAAAGTAGGTCATAATGCGCCACCAAAGCCATAATTATGCGGAAAGAATTTTTGGTGGAAACTGGAGAAAACATCTCAGTGTAGTCAATTCCTTCCCTTTGGGTGAATCCTTTTGCTACCAATCTAGCCTTAAATCTTTCGATTCTTCCATCTTTATCCTTCTTTATTTTAAAAACCCATTTCAAGCCTACCAATTTCTGGCTCTTGTGGGGTTCAACTAATTCTCATACTTGATTATTCTTCATGCTTTCGAGTTCATTAAACATTGCTTCCCTCCATTTGTTTGCATTCTGACTCTCCATAGCTTCTTTAAAACTTATTGGATCAACCTAATCTCCAATGTCAAAATCTACTTCCTGTAAGTACACATAATCTGAAATTGCTATGGATCTTCTTGTTCTATCAGATCTCCTTAATGGTATTGGTTCGAGTGAATTTTCTTAGTGTGGGTTTTCTGGAGTTTGTTCTTCTTGTTGGTCAATTGGTTCTTCGAACTGTGGAGGCTCCAATTGACCACTCGGTGGGGCTAGTGCGATGTCACTCATGGGGATCAATGTTGTAGATTCTGGTTCAACATTCTCAATCACAGCCACATCCCCTTCTTCTTCAAAAATAAAATCTTCATTGTCAGTAGCATTCTCCTCATACTCTAAAAACTTTGCACAATCATTCTCCTCATACTCTAAAAACTTTGCACAATCAGTCTCAAAAATTCGGGTACCATAATTTAAACAGTAAAACCTAAAACCCTTTGACCTTACGGGATAACCTATAAAATGATAGCTAATCATTTTAAGATCGAGCTTATTCTCTTGAGGGTTATAGATTCTAGTTTCAGCCTTACAACCTCATACATGAAGATGTCGTAGGCTAGGCTTTCTGGTAGTCCAAATTTCGAAAGGTGTCTTAGGTACGGACTTGCTAGGCACTCTATTAAGTATGTAGTTTGCTGTTTTGATCGCTTCTCTCCATAGACTCTTAGGCAAATCAATTTTGGAAATCATGCTACAAACCATATCCTTCAAAATTCGATTTCTTCTCTCAGCCACACTATTCTGTTGCAGAGTTCCTGGTGTTGTGTACTAAGCAGCTATTCCATTATCTTGTATATACCTAGCAAAAGGTCCAACACGTCGTCTTTCTTCATCAAAACGTCCATAATATTCACCCCCTATGTCTGACCTCACAATCTTGATCTTCTCAAGTTGCCTTTCTACTTCAGTTTGAAAAATCTTGAACATTTCAAAAGCTTGAAAATTTTCTACTATGAGATATAGGTAACCTAAACGAGAATGGTCATCTATAATGGTGATGAAATAGTGATGTCCATCAATTGTTTGATGGGGAATGGTCCACAAATATCTATGTGGATGATTTCTAAAAGATCGCTACTGCGAGTTGCTCCTTTCTTCTTAGTCTTATTGAGTTTTTCATTAACACATTCAATACAAATTTCGTCATAATCAAAAGTCAGTGATGGCAAGATTTATTCCTTAACAAGAATTTTCATTCTTTCTTTTGAAATGTGGCCTAAACGTTTATGCCATAACCTAATGGATGTTCCTTCAATTCTAATCCTTTTCTCACTCTATTCAGCCACTAAAACTTCACAATCTTTATTGTAATTGAGACCATATAATCCATTTGAGAGAAAACTAGCAACAAGAACATTTGAATTCTGAGATAATGCAAAGCCATCTTTATTGAATTGAAAAACAAAACCAAGTCTTGATAATCTTGAAACAAAAATCAAATTCCTCTTCATTGCGGGTACTAAAACTACATCATCCAACTCTAAAATAAATCCTAAATTCAATTTCACATGTACTACTCCAATGGCTTCCACATCTACTTACTCTCCATTCCCCACGAACACTTTAACTTCATGCCTTCTTGGTTCCCTCCTTCTTATGAATTCCTGCACATTATGAGCTATATGAATCGAGGTACCCGTATCTAACCACCAAGAATTAGAAGGAACATCCACTAAATTAGACTCAAAATTCACTAGGACCAATTCTTTTTTACCTTTGTTCTTGTTCTTTTTCTCGAACCACTTCTTGTAATTGTTGCAGTTCTTCTTCATGTGACCTTTCTTCTGGCAAAAATAGCACTTGAATTCAGTGGTAAGGGGTCATGCCAAGAGGGTTGTTCTTTTGAGATTGACTATGCTTCTTTACTCCCTATTTTGCAGCACCCTTATTCTCATACTTCCTGGCAGTGACCACATTAACCACACCACCACAAGCTTTTGTCCTATTCTCCTCAAGAATAACAATTGTAATTAGGTCATCCATTGTCCAATCTACTCATAAGGTAAGGAATCTAACGCAATATGCACTAGATAATTTGGATCAATAAATACTTTCAACCTGCTCATTTTGGCAACAATATCCACGAGTCCCATGAGATGTTCTCTTACGATGCCTTCTTCATACTTCGTATTAGTCAGCCTAGACATAAATTCTTCGTTTCAGCCTTGTCAGATTCCTTAAATTTCCTTTCAATGGATTCCATAAACTGCTTGGCACTTTCTGTTTCTAGAACTCCACCAAAAACAACTTATGTAATAGTCTTCTTCATAGCCAACAGACAAACCTTATTTGCCATCCTCCAAGCCTCATGCACCCTTTTAACTTTAGCAGGGGAATTCGCAAAGGGTCTGGTTGGCTCATCTTTGGTGATAGCATAATTGATATCACTCATGCCTAGTGCAACTTCAAAGATCGAACTTCCATCATTGGAAATTTGATCAAGTGAGAGTTTCAATTTGCGAGAATTGATTGAGGGAGTGTTCAAAGCTGTAAGGATTTGCAAAAGAAAGTATAATTACTTTCCAACAAACCGATTATCAATTTGTTAAGAGAAAACAAATTTTTCATTTAACTTTATTCACAAAATTAACAAATAACATATGCAAGCTTCCTTAATTAAGTATCACACCTTTGTGGCAAGAGATTATTTATGGCTTACATAAATTACGAATTATCTTGTGCCATCATAAACAAATTACAGGATAGATTCTATTTGTTGAAGAAACTTATCAAGCAATTTAGGTATGATGCAATTTTGGTTATTTCTTTAGGGTTTGAGTAATTAGGTATGGTTTTGTTATGAACAATTTTTTGATTCTCATAACAAAGACAAACAACTATCTAGCTCATAAAATAACCAAACAAACACAATTAAAGAGAGAAAATCCTAAATTGTAGTGAATAGTAATTTCTGCCATGAACAGTGTTTTTGGAATTTTAAGTGTCTGTTTTTGACGCAAAATACCTTTCTGAATAGATAATGACCTAATTAAGACAACACATTGCTTTGCTGTGACCTATAGGCATTTTTAGGGTTTTAAGGTAATCTAGTAAGTCAAAAACGTGTTTAAAGTTTTGAAGATATGAAAAATCAAATTAAAACATGCTTTTCCAGATTCTTTAATATTCTTGATATTTTAAAAAACATGTTTAATCCATCTTCAAATTTTAAACATAACCAAAAACTCATCATGGCATAAACAGATAAGATATCATAATAGGCACGCTTGAAAACGATTTCAGTGTGTGCGAATAACCATATGCTCTGATACCAACTGTTAGATTTCTTTATATGCGTGTTCATGATGTTTCACACAATCTGGAGTATGTAAAGACATACTTGATGCCATCTTTCTTGATTACACGACCTTTGAACTCATTCAATAGCAGCAGCAACAATCCCAGTAAGAACAGGAACGACTCAAGACTTCTGCTCTTTCTCAGAATCTGTTTCAATTCTCTCTTTATGATGAGATTAGGGTTAGAGAACGTGTCTGATGGGAGTAGGGACTTAAGCTTATATAGGGGTAGGTCAAGTCGTCTCTACTCATCACCGAGGACCGACTTTACTAATCTTCCAAGCCCACCAAAACGGTTCATGGAAAAAAAAAAGGAATAAATAGGACCCCTTAATAGGCTTCAAAAACTTTCCTTATTCCACAAAGTTTTGGGGCCTCAAGGTATAACTTAATTTAAACTCTTATCAAAACATGATATAACTTAGTATCTAGTACACCGATCTAACTAGAAAACGTAACAGTTTCTTCTCTTTTTTCTATTATGTACATAGGTAAAACAGGTTTATGTTAACTACCTCTCAAATAGGTTCGAGAGTCGAAGTAATCTACCTAACAAAGAAGGATACAATTTGTGAGTTTTCTCTAGGTATATAAATTTTTGTCAATACAATTTTATATTTCTGCTCATGCATATTTTCGTCATGTAAACACATGTTCTTCATTTTGACCTTTTGATAAGGTAGATTAATGTATCTTATGTGGATTATACTTACACTACCAATTTTTTTGATTTGGTCTATATGAGTTATGATTTTTTTAGCCATAAATTTTCAAAATTCAAATTCAAAATTTAAGAGTGATAATGCTTTAAACCAAGGAATTTTAGGGGGGTGTATCCAATTCTAACTTTTAAAGACTTTTTTTGAGTGAATGACTTTTCTAGAGTTGACAAATTCTTAATGACTTTTACATACTTTATAAAGTTAAGTGACAAACTTTCATATACTTTTGTCATAGAATTTTATAGACTTTTAAATACTTATTTTTATATTTATTTTACAAATAGCATTTATCTTTTATGTTGATTGAACTAGTCGGAGCTTGGAATGTTGCAGCTTCGACTTCATTTGGTATGAATGCATGATTATCATAGTCATAACTCAAGTCATCTATCCCCACACGTCTACTTTCTTCCACTCCTAATGTTCTTGCATCCGTATCATCTCCCAATGCAATTGAGTTTCTTCCAATGGCAGTTCCATTCCCAATTGCAATTCTCAGAAGTTCATAGTCAGCAAAAGTGTCTGTCTGAAAGTTGACATGGGCCGGGTGGGACTAACAAAGGGAAAAAAAAAACAATTAATGCATACACATACAAAATAATAAATTATCATATAATATATTTTCGAAAATAGAAGCTCACCTTAATATAATCTTTCATAAACACTCACAAATCAACAGAAATGGTTAGATTACAAAAGAGTCTATATTCCAGCAATTCTCCTAACCTAATATTTGGGATGTAAATATTATATGAAAAAATTATCCACCTAACGAATTATGGGTAAAAAAACAGTACCTAAAGAATAAATTAATGGGGTTAGGGGCAACAAATTATATAATAAAATATTGTATGCAAACATAGCATATGAGACAATCAATATAATAAAATATTTATATGCAAACACAGCTTTTTTTACTAATAGAAGAAATATTCATCAATAGAGGGAAAGTAAACGTGTGGATGAGAAGAGAAGAAAAATATTCAATATTTTTTTACTAACCTGAAGGAAGTGGATGACAATGGGATACCAAAGTGGAGCCCTAACCATGAAGAAAAAAGATCTATCTGCTTGATGCTTGATATAACAAGGGAAGAAAGAATTGGAGACGTTTGGAGACGTTTTGGTTCTATCTTCTCAACTTCCCAATATTTTCATAAAGTCTGGTGTAAATTAGCAAGACTTTTGGTAGTAAGAATTACCTTTAAAAGTATTGAAAAGTCATTTATTTAACAAAGTTTTTAAAAGTCATTAATATTTTGGATACCTCAAAACTTTTAAATACTCTTTAAAACTCACAATTGAATACAACTAAACTTTTAAAGACTATTTAAAAGTCACAATTGAATACCTTCAGACTTTTAAAGTCATTAAAAGTCATGAAAAGTTATAATTGGATACACCCCCCTTAATTTATTTTCATTATTTACCTTCAAGGGCAAAATAGTCATGAAAAATAAATAATAAATAATAAATACAAATTGGGCAATTCATAATTCAAATATGTGGGTCTTATACCCAACATTTTCATCTAAAATTGGGTTTGTATTGAAAACCCCTTTTTTCATAAGATTCATCATCAAATTTTTCTTCCTTTTGATATAATTTATATGGGCAAATCTTCTACTAAACACAACAATATGTTGGGTCAAATTCAAATTGTATTTAAATGTAGTTTTGGGATAATAGATTAATGAATAATAAAACATCAATTAATATAATACATATTAATCATACCTTAAATATTGGGTGCTAATTTTTCCATTTTCTTTTTGTCTACTTACAATTCCATTTGTTTTTATTTATTTATTATAACATACAAGGGAGTGTAAGTAGACAAAAGAGGAGTGGGAAAATCAGCCCCCAAATTTATAGAAAATTATGGGCGAGCTGGGCTAGGTTGGGTCACAATGGGCTCAAATGGATCGAGCTTTGGGCTGGGCTTGGGTCTTAAACTCTTAGCTCATGCCTTGCCCATTAAAAAATCGAGTTCAGTCGACCCATCTAAAGCTACGAGGTGGCTCGAGCCATATGATGAATTTATTATTACTAACATGGAGTGAGAGTAGAAAGAGAGCATTTGAAGATTTTTACTAGTAAGTTGGATTAAAGTATAATTTCTTTTGTAAAAGGACATTCTATTATTCACCCTAGTTTGCATTTCAATTCTTAACAATTTAGTAAAAAATCTTGCGGAATCGTTATTTTATTCTAATTTTAGACACTTAGTAAACATTTTAATAAGAATGCCTTATAGTGACTCATGCTCACTCTGATTCATGTTCGCTCCAATATTTCAAGTTAGTAAACATGTCATAAAGAGAAACTTATGTCCAAAACTAAGCCAGTTACACTCTTATCAATGTTGGCATTTAATAATGATGTGGCATTATATCACTACTCCTTGTTACGTGGTCATCAATATGACGTGAGAAAATAGTTATAAGCATATGAGCCACACGAATTTCGTCAAATTAAGAGATAAATGTATATGCAATGTGGGTAACTACTCTTATCAGTGTTGGCAACTAAGGATGATATGGCATTATGTCATTGGTTCTTGTTAGATGGAGGTGTCAAATCGGCTGGCCCGACCGATTTAGAGTTGGTTCATTTAATAAACGGGTCGTGCCCAGGCCGCCCATTTAGAAAAATAATCAATCCTGACCCGAGCCCATGGCCCTAGCCTAAGGGCCATGCTTATGCCGGCCCACTAAACAAGCTGGTATGGGCCCACGCCAAATTTGACTTATATATTGCTTCTTCTTTTCTTTTTTTGTAATTTTTTTTACAACTTCATTTAAATATTTTTTACAATTATGTATATCCTAATAAGATTTATTATTTGTTTAAAAAAAAAGTCAATAACTTTATTTACAGTACATTTAAATAGAAAATGGCTAGATTATTGTTTGAGTTTTAAAAATTGAACTTGAAAAACAAAATTATTATTTTATATATAAATAAAACATTAAATTTTAATATATAATATTGGAGAAAAGAAATAGACTTGAATTCAACATATAAATATTATAATATTATGTATGATTTTTCTCTAAAAAAAGTATAATTTAATAAATAGACTTTAAATGGGCTGGCCCAGCCCATTGGACATAATTACCTTCTCCCGGCACGGCCCAAAAATATAGGCCATTTCTTGCCGAGCCTTACTTAAGCCGGCCAACTCGGTCCATTTGACACATCTATTGTTAAAGCATCTTCAATAGCCTCTTCAACAACTTTGGAATGCTAAAATAAGTCAGTCACATCAACAAAACTCCCTCTAATAGACTTGTCAAACTCAGTCACTAAAGCTGCAACCCATGTCTCTCTCTTCAAGTCTGACATGTTGACCTTGGCTCTTCAAAACATTTAATTTTTCTTTGGAAGAACAAAACCTACATTGAAAATGATAAAAACCTACACTTTTTCTTTTCAAATAATAAATACATAGACCTTCTTCACATATTTTTGTATTTTTCCTTCTTCTTCTTTTTTCATAATATTGCGTTAATTGAATTGAGAGACTGATGTGACACAAATTATTAAAGTAGCAAATAAACCTTTCCAAATTGCCACATAAGTCAACAAACTTTAATTTGAAGAATTTAATTTGCTACTATTGTTGGAGATGCTCTTACATGGTCATCTATTTGACATGGCATGATAGTTATGGACACACGAGCCTTATAATTTCTTTAGATAACAAGAAAAACTTACCTTTAACATGGGTAATTACTCTTGTCAAGGTTGGCGATTGATAATTACATGGCTTTATGCCATTGGTCCTTGTTACGTGGTCGTCTATTTCACGTGACACAATAATTATAAGTACACGAGTCTCACGATTTTTTTTCTAAATTACGAGAGTGTATCACGTGAAGAAAGACACAGTGTTTATGACAAGACTGTATGTCATTGGTCCTTATTACGTGGTCGTCTATTTTACAAGACACAACAGTTACGAGTCTCACGATTTTTTTTCCAAATTACGAGAATGTATCACGTGAAGAAAGACAGAGTGTCTATGACAATACTTTATGTCATTGGTCCTTATTACGTGGTCGTCTATTTCACAAGACACAACAGTTACGAATCGCATGCTTTTTTTTCTAAATTACGAGAGTGTATCCAATAAAGAAAGAAACGGAGTGTATGACATGGATTTATTTTATTGGTCCTTGTTACGTGGTCATATATTTAAAATGACACAATAGTTATAGGCACATAAGTTGTACAATATTTCCAAATTACGAGAGAGTGTATCACGTGAAAAGAGAGATAGAGACATAGATTATATATACACCCAAACCCACGAAAGTTATTTTCTCAGATTAGGCACCACACACTCTTCGCATCACTCTGTCTCTGGAGTCTACTCTGGAGGTGGACTGTTGGAGTTCATCTTGCAAGGCGCCTCCTCTGCTCCGCCAATATCTTTTGTTTCTTGTAATCTCATTGGCATCAGGTACATCCTTCTTTATTGTTTATTCTTTTATTAATGTTTTAATTTTGCTGGATGGGTTCATGGCTGATATTGGTCTTACTATTGATCGCGTTCATGGCAGCAATCCCAACTTCGGATGTTTTGATTTATGTTTTTTTATTTTTTATTTTGTTTCGTTGAATGGATTCATGCTCCCCAAAATGTGGGTTTATACCATTTTTTTTCAAATGATTCTAATGTTCATTTTCATTAATTATGTTGAATGTATTAAAAATTCGGTGTTTCAAAATTTTTGTCTTTCTTTCATTATTTATGAATTGGGTATGACAGAAGTTTACGAAGAATGTTGATTTTTTGTACAGAAGTTTATTAAGAATGTTGATTTTCTACAGAAGTTTATTGAGAATGTTGATTTTCTGCAGAAGTTTATTAAGAATGTTGATTATATGCAGAATTTTATTAAGAATGTTGATTTTCTATGGGTTTTCATTCAGATTTCCTACAAAAGTCTTACAGCCTTGCTCTAGGTTTATCAAGTTTTCTATTTATAATCTGAGATTTCGGGGCACTTATGTCCCTTACTAGGTATCAGATACTTATATTTGAAGTGTTTTTTTAACTTTATGGTCCCTCAAGAGAAAGGGTTGTTGTCCAGGATGAGTTCAAGAAGAGGTGGTGGAAATTCCAAAGGGAAGGAAGTTCGTGAAGTCAATAGCCCGAAGGTTAAGCAGTTGAGCCATGGTGTAGCAGACATTAGCCTGGACTCGGCACAAGACGATGGAGAGTGGGCGGTAATTTCCAGAAAATCCAAGAACAGAGCTGGTAGCAGTGCTGCAAAACTAGTCCAATTGGGTCCTCAAAATTCTAATTATAAGGCGTGGGCACCGGCACATGATGCTCAGAAGCCAAGTATGCGAAATGGAACTGGTGGTTCACAAACTGCTAATTCTCAAAAACCAGCTGGAGGAAGAAATGCAAGGCAGCAGCCTAACAGTACTGGTGGTTTTGGAAGCAACTTTGTGGCCCGGCAACATTTGATTCCCCCTCCCCTGGACCATGGATGGAATTGGCAATCTAGAGCTGGTAAAAAAGACAACAATGTGGCTGCTGCTCTCGCTGATGATAATGATGATGACAACTCTGATCATATGAGCGACACTGACGAATATGATGACGAGCTATTCAGTGATGAGTTTGACTCGGATTCAAGTGAAAAGAGCCATGGCACTAGGAAGCAAAATAGATGGTTCAAGAAATTCTTTGAAAATTTGGATGGTTTAAGTGGAGGTGAGATTGGTAATCCTGACAGACAGTGGCACTGTCCTGCATGCAAAGGTGGTCGTGGTGCCATTGACTGGTACCAAGGCGTGCAGCCCCTGAAGAGACATGCCGAAACAAAAGGATCAAATAGGGTGAAGCTCCACAGAGAATTTGCAAAACTTTTGGATGTGGAGTTGCAGATGAGAGGAGTTATGACTCAATCTGTGGCTGCGGGTGAAGTATTTGGTAAATGGGTAGGTTTAAAAGATGAGGAAAAGGATTCCAAAATTGTCTGGCCTCCGATGGTTGTCATCACGAATACTAGACTTGAAAAGGATGAAAGTGGAAAGTGGATTGGTATGGGAACCGAGGAGCTTGCTGAATACTTCGGATCTTATCCTTATTTGAAGACTCGACACTCGTATGGTCCGCAGGGACACTGTGGTATGAGCATTTTGATTTTTGAGGCCTCAGCAATAGGCCATTTTGAGGCTGGGCTGCTGCACAAGAATTTTGCAGTGCAAGGATTAGGCAGGGATACTTGGGATTGTGGTCCTATCTTGTTTCGTGCAGGTGGTATTCGACAGCTTTACGGTTACATGGCAGTGAAACGAGACTTGGATATATTCAACCAGCATACCGAGGAGAAATCTAAGCTGAAATTTGAGCTGAGATCTTACCAAGAGGTGGTCCTACACCCAATGAGGCAAATGAGTGCGGACAGCCAACAGGTTATTTGGTTGAAGGACAAACTTCCTATAGAACAGAGGCTTAGAAAAGATGCTGAACAGACTAATGAGATACTTCGTGACAAGCTCGAGAAGGTGCAGGAGGAAAATCGCATTTTAAAACGGAGAATAAAAATGCAGCTTGAGGAGAACAAGGAAGAGATGGATCTGCAAGAAGAATTTTACAAAGATATAATGTCTCGTACCCGAGATTGAAAATTTTATTCAAGTTTATTGCATTTACTTTCTATTTTGCTTTATTAGAACTCACAGTTTTTTCCCCCTTTCTGTTAAAACCATAAACATATCTTAATATTGGTATGTACTTTTGAAGTGTTTATAAGGTTGCTGGATATTTTTATGCTATTTTGTTTTGTTTTGTGACATGGGTTTTTGCCTTGGTTACTAAGCATTCTATGGCTTCTTTACTTTTCTATATCTCTCAAAGCCAAATTATTAGATTGCTTGACATGATTTCATTTGCAATTGGGATTGGGTGCTTTGCTTGCTGCCCAAGTCTCCACAAAAATTAAAAGAAAGACTTAAGGTGCTCATGGCAGAGCTGCAACTTCTCTGTCATTGCTGGCTGGAGTTCTGTTAGAAAACAGTGGAAAACAGAGAGAACAGAGGATTTTACTTTTCAATGGGATTGCTGCTGCCAGTTCAAAACTTGTATAGGATTTTTCGTATTAGAATCTAAATGTAAGTAGGTAATTGAAAGTTACTAATTTTAAGACTGAATGAATTTGACTTTCATTTTCAAAATCTTCTTTTTAATCTTAAAATTAGGAAATGGAAACCTTTATCCAAATCCTCACTATTCCTCACTTGGGAATAGGAAACAAAAACAAATGCAAGGTTTCTTTTTTAACCGTTGGCCACATAGATTTGTGCTCCATGAAAATGAAATGTTTAAAGTGGGTAATCAATTATCGATATGATCCTTTCGCAAAAAAAATAATAAAAAATAATAATAATAAAAAAAATTTATCGATATGATCAGTAATAATCTATCAACTTCAACAATCCCACCCAAATCAGTTGACCACATAGATTTCAATGACGCTATTTTTCCTCACCACTCTTGGTAGCGAGCATTACCACCATATTAATTATATGGGTAAATTACTCAAATGGTTCTTAAATTTGTACTCGATTTACATTTTGGTCCCTCAATTAAATTATTTGTTCAAATAATCCATTAACTATATATTAATCGCTTCATTGGTCCTATCGTTACATTATGTTAATTTTGCTATTAAATATGAGGGCAAATTGGTCATTTCGTACATTAAAAATAAATAAATATTGAAAAATAAAATAAAAACTCTCTATCTCTCTCTCTCTCTCTCTCTCTCCCATGGCCACCACCCTCAAACTCCAACCCACAAACCCATCCCACAACCACTCTCCACCCAAACCCATCCAACAACCACGGTCCACCGCATGAACCCAGAACCCCAGCTCCTCCCCAACCTCCACCCGAGCCAGCAACCACAAAAAAAAGAAAAGAAAAAAAATCTTCCACATACCCCCTCCCAACGAACCCAGAACCCTAACTCAACAACCACCCAGACCCTCTCCCCCTTGATTTCCCTTTGTTGTTGACAAACAACCACCCACCACCCTCCTCCCCACCTCATTACCCGCCAAACCCCCTCCCTCCCACAGCCACTGTCAATTTCTCACCCTCCAAGTGCACTCTCCTCTCCTCCCACCTCACCTCCTCATCTCCCAAACTACCCAAACTCTTTCCCTACACCCACGACTCTATACACACCGCACCCAATCCCTCCCTCCACCAAAAGTTCCTCCATAAGCTTTTAGAACCATCATCCGACGTTCCAGAACCTTCTCCTTCTTCCAACCCACCTGCCAAATTCACGCCTTTGGAGCAGCAAGTGGTGGACCTCAAGAAGAGGTACCCAAATGTCCTTTTGATAGTGGAAGTCGATTACAAGTACTGGTTCTTCGGCCAAGACGCCGAAATTGCTGCAAAGGTTTTGGGGATTTATGCCCATATGGAGAGGTCTGTGGGGAATGGGGGAGAAGGGTTTAGGGTTTAGGATGGGGGTTTGGGTCTCATAATTTTTTTTCTTTTTTTCTTCAATTATTTTCTAATTTTGTATTTATTTAAACCCTATTTTATTTGTTAATTATGAAAAGTCATATTTACCCTAAAATTTGGTTAAATTTAACAGAAAATTATATGGTAGGACCAATAGAGCTATTAATATATAGTTAATGGACCATTTGAACGAATAATTTAACTGAGGGACCAAAATGTAAATTGAGTACAAGTTTGAGGACCATTTAAGTAATTTACCCTAATTATATTAATGAACATTGAATTAATTGAAGTTTTGAGATTCGTGTAATAGGTGGACTAAATCACACTCGTCCAAGACCAATTAACATGCTGCTAATGCTCACCACCATTTTAGAGTGGTGAGCAAAAATATTCTCGATTTCAATGGCTGCATTATTCTTTATGGAAATATTTAATGTAATTCTTCCACAACTTAAAGCTTAACCAATTTGTGAAAATTTACATTCCATTGCCTCACCAAAATAAGCCCTTGACAAATAGATAACAGGCGTAAAAATGAACGCAAATACCAATTTTCTTTTGTACAATTGTTTTTTAGCCAAATCCTTTTGTGCATTTAGAAAAATAAAATGAAACTGGAGGATGCAGCATAATCCAAATTCACTGTATGGTCCATTTAAGTTCCGGAGAAGCTACGCAGACATAACAAGAAGGAAAAAATAACAGCAAGGCCAAACACATGGAATTACTCAGCTCTAGTGACGGTATTTCATGTAACTTTAAATCTGAAAACAAATTACTCATATCAACAAATGTAAAGAATCCATTTTTCCTATGAATATCAAGTTCAAATCAGTCAAAAAATGGCTAGAAAATGTACATTTCCTATGAATACGACTTCCTGAAGGTGCTGGCTTAAAGTAGCATTTAGATGGACAGAAGATAAGATACCTTCAAAATAATGTGTGGAGTACATGCATCATGGAAACTGGAATGAGCCCCCAATTTGATTATTCCCTGATGGCGGGTCGATAGCCACCCAAAGGAGAGATATGGTGATTGCTAGAAGACCAGACCACACAAACACAATCGTCGGTGTCCTCCCTCTTCTTCCCATAAGCCCTTTTGCAAAGGGATATAAATGAGCTAAGACCCAGAAGCTGAAGAAACCACCACCGAGCAAGCTGCTCCACTCTGGTGCAGCACTGTATATTGTTCGACAAGTTGCCACTGCGATTCCGATCAAGTTAGTCATCATGATGGTAATTGGTGGTACCATCAGAGCTGTCCATTTGAAGACATAAAGATCAACAAAATCATCATCCCCATCATCACCTCCAGATTTTGATGTCAAAGTGAATGAAATCTCAATGCCTGCTATAACCTTTAGAAGACCTTGGAGCACCGCAGCAAGATGGGCACTTGTGCCCCCGATCAACCAAAACTGTTCGTTTCTCCACCACTCTTCTAGTGCAATGCCAGACCACTTGATCTCCAGCACGGCAAGAAGAATAAGGGTCACTGTGATGCCCAAGAGGTATACCAGGAAGGTTAGGTTGAGGGACTGAACAATGAACTGACCAGTAAAGAGTGAGAGTGCAGGAAGGAAGCAGTAGACAATGAGGAAAATGGAAGTGAAAGGGTAGATTCCAACATTCAGGTAAGCAATCCTTTGCAAAAATTTCATCCTTGAGCTGGCCAGCAGAGCATTGTTGCGGGAAAAGAAAATCTCAACAGAGCCAGTGGCCCACCGGAGAACCTGATGAAGCCGATCTGTGAGATTGATTGGGGCAGTGCCACGGAATGCATCTCTTTTTGTTACACAATAAATAGATCTCCATCCGCGGTTGTGCATCCTATAGCCTGTGACCACATCTTCAGTTACAGATCCATAGATCCACCCAACTCGTTGGCCCCATTCAGTTTTATCCTCATACCAGCATGAGATTACACTGATTGCCTCCGCAACTGTTGATGCATCAAGAGGCTCCCGAGGAAGAGTCAGAGCACCCGGCGGACGTCCATGTTTAATGGATGGATGATCAGCAAGGGGCCGACCTTGGAATTCTGCCACACGGATTGAGTCAACAAGGAAGCTTGAGTTTCCAAACGTTTTAGGAATAAGAGCAAGACTCATTTCTTCCTCCTCCATGTCTCCCAGTTCAATTGATTGGCTGTCTTGAGAGGCAACTTCAGGGGCAGAAGCCACCAAAGAAGTTTTCTTGGGATTGGTGAAGAAACCACCACAGAAACCATTACGCTCTTTCCTGCTAGGTGGATCGAAGCCATAAAGGGCAGTCCGACGAAAGAGGCATCCTGTTCCTACATATACTGGACCCTGAATCCCATCAAGGGCTCGCATATTGACATCAAAGAAAACAGTGTTATGGTTTGCATAGCGATCAGACGGGTCAATTCCTTCAAACCTCTGCGGAAACTGCACGTAACAAATGTGTTCCCCACCATGGTCCATCATGAAGCACATGCCTTCTCTCAATGCCTTGGAGTAGTAGATGTAGTGATCACAGTCAAGGTTAAGAATGAAGGGGCCATTGGACATGATGGCTGAGGCACGAACCAGTGCATTCATGGCACCAGCTTTTTTGTTGTGATCATAGCCAGGCCGCTTTTCACGAGAAACGTAAACTAGCATGGGAAGACGAATGTCAACCTCACTTAGATTCATGGAATTTGAATCCACTGCTGTGCCATTTAGTGGCTGATCACTAGGAGGTTTCACCATCACCTACACATGGTACAGATAAACTTGTTAACCAGCACATTTTAATTCAATCTGAATGCATATAAGAGAAACTTGCTGAATTCTACAAAACCAATAGAACTTATATGTACCTGCATGATACTGGCATGATCGCCCCTAGAATGCTCAGGCGCAGAAACTGTCCAAGTGCCAGGCCAGTGGGTTGTATCAGCCATCCAAGTAGCTTTTGGGAGCTTTAAATTCTCCACTGGTTCGTCATTTGAAATCTCTCTCTGCATTTTCATAGCCTTGATCTCCTCTCTAGCATTAAAGGCATCGGAACGTCTCCGGATTGAATCAGGAAGACTATTAATCCTTACCTTAAATTCATCATACTCACGCTTTACCTGCCTGCGATCCCTGACAAAATCTGGGCGCACTTTATTCTTATAAGGGTCTCTCTTCAGATTGAAGTAAGATTCTGGATTCCTTGGCTCAATATCATGCTTCCGGCAGAAAGGGACCCACAAGTTGGCAAAACTCGCAGCTTCTGCCATGGCCTCAAAGGTCAAAAGTGCACCACCATCATCAGAAACATAACAAGAAAGCTTCTCAACAGGGTAATCAGCTGCAAGAATCGATAGAATGGTGTTTGCAGTGACAAGAGGTGGTTCTTTCTCTGGATCTGCCGTAGATACAAAAATATCTACGCCTGGGAGATCAGATTTTCCAGTAGGATTGTTGGGACTCGGTGTTTCAAATTTCTCCTTCAAAACATCAACATCAGCAATGCGATTGATGGGGCAGAGCTTCGGGAGCTGATCCAGTAGCCAAGAGAAGGCAAACCAGATCTCACAAACTACAGACATAGCCCACAACCAGACTGCATCGTCATTAGGGTTTCTGACTCTCCATTGCAAAAATAATCCAAGGACCACCATTCGAACAAGTACTAGGAGCCTGAGATTATATCCAACAAAAATTAAAGAGTGTAAGCTTATAAAGCAAGCAGTACTAACTAAGCTTATATGCAATAAATTCTGTTGGCTCACAAATAACGATGAAAGGAAAATCTCCAAAAATACCACTTTGAAACAAGTAGCAAAAAGAGTGGCAAGAAATAAACAGTGCAGAAAAACAGAGAGGATCAAACAGTTTTACCGATATGGACTGAGAATTGCAGCAGAGATATTCAACGTGCGCGTAAGTGGCTTCCATTGCTTATGTTGAAACACATTAGGATCACCACTAATTCCATCATCACTTCCATTGGCAGTATCTTTTGGCCACATAGCATTTCCATAGCCATAACTCCCCTTTGTCTCAAACAACCATTGGTTATGATCAAAGTCATTAGTCTGACTCTCCATCAATGCTGTTGACTTTGTAGATTTTGATTTCATCAACGATAACCTCCTCTCCATCTTTGACATCCCAGCTGTAGATGGCAGAGACAGAGGCTGCTGATTCGCCAAAGCATACTCGGTCATGTCCATCTGCTGCTCCTTATACGGTTGTTTGCAGCCAGGACAAATACTGTCACCACTTGCTATAGCATCTCTATAACAATCCATGCAAATCTTGTAATTGCATTCACAGGGAACTATATCTAATCCCCTCTCATCAGTCACAACCTTTGCATCACAACCCTCCACAGCACAATACGACCCTTGTGCTCCGGTCATCTGTGGATGGCTAGTTTCGGACTCAATCACCTTTTCCTTCAACTGGGCTCGTGTAACACAATTATAGCCACCTGTAAACAAAGAACTCGATGCATATTGGTCCTCCAACCTCTGAGAAGTCGACCGCTGCATCAAAATTCCGGTGGGCTGGTTGTCAGGTGTAGGGGGTATGTGGACAGTGTAGGTAGCAAAATCAGCACTCCCAATCTCACTGTCAAGATCATTGCTGGCTTGGCTAATATGGCGAACCCTGGGGGATCCACTTGAGAAACTGAAACGAGATCCAGATGCCATAAAGCTTACCACAACCTGCAATTCATGGCACATCAGAAATTGATTAAAATTTGAAATAGCTGAACACAAACACAAATCCAACCCTCCTCTTTCATAGACAACAAATGAAATATACAGATTAAAATTTTGCTTTGCTTACTCGGTAGTCTCAGAACTAGAGGAACAAAACAAAACAAAACAAAAAAAAAAATCTCACTGTCTCTTCAAAACTCTGTTTCTCTCTCGCTCCGGAAGAAACAGAGAAAATCAAACTATTAAAAAATACAGTGTCTCCCTTGCTCTAAAACGAAGAAAAAAAAAAAAAAAAGGCATAAAGCAATCACAGGGAGATGGACAGTTTTTCGTCAAAATCTTACCTATTAAACACCAACCCTCTTCAGTCTTCACCAACTTCTTATACAAATACAAAGCCACACACAAAGTGTAAGAAACTTTCAAATGCGCCGCCCAGAGCAAAGCAAAGCAAGAAACACAAGACCAAGTCCAGCCTCCCTACTCTAGTCACTACTTTTTCAAACCCAATGCCGGCCCTCCAATACTCCTCATGATCATCATTTTATCAAATGGGTTTTGAGGGTTTTGGAAGGTTTGTTTACCTTTGTTTTCTAGCAATGAGGTCGTCTTATGTGTCCATTTGTTTCCTTTTTAGGCATGGCGGTGTTTTTATTTTTGCAGAGAAGTAGTCAGAGAGAGAGAGAGAGAGAGAGAGAGAGAGAGAGAGAATGTCACAACTGGCAGAGAAAGACAATGGGAGATGGAGAACAGTAATGGTTGAGGTTTTGTTTTTGGGTTTTATAGGGGACATATCGGGAATTTCGAAGGTCGGATTCTGGTCGCTTTTGTACATTCCAGTTTTTACGCGGTGTGGATGTAAGATTCCCCTGCGGTCGGAATTTGGGCTCTTACTACAACCGGTTTCATTACAACCCTTCATCACAAAATTGTATTGTGATCCTTTAAAAATGATGACTGAAATTCCTATTATATCTCTAAAAAAATTAATTTTTTTTTTAAAACACAACATATTATGACAATAACAAAAATCATCATCATTTTTAGTAGTTTTCCTTATTAGGTTTTATTTATCATGGTGAGCAAAAATATTTCCTTTATTGTTTGTTAAGATCTACATAAAATCCTCCTTATAATTATTTATTTATTTTTAATTACAAAATCATCATTATTATCGTAAAACATAATTAGGGTCATCTCACGTATTGTAATGGCGATTACTTTGTTATCTTTTATATAATAATACCAGAACCACTAAATTTTTTCTGAGTTTAAGTTACCACCTTCCTTGCTGTTAATATAAATTGGTTATATTTCTTAAATAAATAAATAAATAAGCATAAATTGGTCATACTATTTTAATAACATTAAGCAATTGTCATTAATAATAATATATATTACATCAGCTCAGTGAAGTTCATCTTGCCCTGCCTGATCAGTTTAGAAGGCAAAGCATGTGTCGGTATTTTTGTGGGTCTTTCTTGATGGGGTGGTGATGTTGTCGCAGAGGATCTTTACCCTGTTTGAATATGAGCTGTTTAAAGTTGTATTTGCACACTACGTGTACGCTCCATCCAGTCAGCCAAAACATGTAAACTCAACCCCTTTCGCGAAATGGCTCTTCGGATGACAAAATTTTCTTCTTCAAATGTTCAACGAAAAATATTAAAATAGAGAAGAAAATATAAATGCCAGGGTAAATAAAAAGAAAATTTAGAAAAAGTGAAAGGAGAGACAGTATATTTTATTTTGAGGTGGGCGTTTGTGCTGGAAAAAAAAATATATAAAAAGAGTACTAATTATACCGAACCGATCCAAATCAAAAGCCCAAGTTAAAAATATCTAGTGGAATAATATCTAATATCCGAGGTAAACTGCACAGCGTTGAGCATTATATTCAATAGAAAAATTATTTTGTAAGTATGTGTCACCCTCTTATGGAAATTTGGAATGTTATTATGTTTTTTTGTGTGGAAAAACTACAAAAAGTTAAAACTCTCAAATTATATGGTTATTTTTAAGTTCATAATCATCTTTAGGGATATTTATAAGTACATACTCAAATTCCCAGAAAACCTACAATTTACTCATTATGTTACATAAACCGTTAGTTACTCTGTTAAATACTTATTTGTCAAATGTGAGACCTATTTTTCAATGACATGAACTTCTATGTATACAAAAAAAATTAATAAAAAATTATATCTTTAAAATAACTAAAAAAAGAAAATCAAATAAAAAACCCAATACAAAAAAATAAAAGAAAAATCAAATCAAAAAGAAAAAGTAAAGAAACAAAAAAAGCCCCCCCTCCCCCCAAAAAAAAAAATATCATCATCCCCCACCCCATTCCAATTCCCCCACTCCCATCTCATCATCCCTATTTCCACCACCTTTCTATTTTTTTTCTCTCATTTGAACTCGCCAGTAGATTTTCTAGGGGTTTGAGTATGTACTCGTAAATGTCCCTAAAGGTGAGTATGAACTTGAAAATGACCCTATAGGTGTTTTATGTAATTTTTTTTCTTTTTTGTTTTTAGGGTTTTTCACAAATAGGGCCATTTCAACACTATCAGAGTCCTACTGTCTCTAGCAGCAAATCTAGATTGGTCATTACATCATTTCGATGTTAAAAATATCTTCTTACATGGAGACTTGGAAGAAGAGGTATACATAGATTTACCACCAAGTTATAATTTAGCTCATAACAAGAAAAATCAAGTTTTCAGGCTCAAAAAGTCATTATATGGGTTAAAACAGTCTCCCAGGGCATGGTTTGGAAGATTTACTAAGTCCATGAAGAATTCTGGATACACTCAAAGTAATTCAGACCACACCCTATTCTTGAAGCGTGATGGAGAAAAAAAAATCACCGTATAAATTGTTTGTGTGGATGTCAATGTCGTAATTGGAAATGATATAGGAGAGCAACATAAACTATACAAGTATTTGTCTGGGAAATTTGAGATGAAGGATTTAGGTGCTCTGAAATGTTTCCTCGAAATTGAAGTAGCAATGTCAAAAATTTGTATTTTTCTGTCTCAAAGGAAGTAAGTGAAAGATCTACTCACTGCAACAGGAATTCTAGGATGTAAGATTGCCGACACACCCATCGAGATGAATCACAAATTGTGTGAAGATATGAACCAAGTACCAACCAATAAGGAACAATATCAACGCCTTGTTGGAATATTGATATATTTTGCATACACAAGATCAAATATTGCATATGATGTGAGTGTGGTTAGTCAGTTTATGCATTAACTCAGTGTTTATCATAGGAATGCAGTTGATTGGATCTTAAGATACTTAAAGTCAACCCCTGGGAAAGATTAATGTTCTCAAAGAATGAAAACATTGAAGTTGTTGGATATACAAATGTTGATTGGGCAGGTTCCATTACAAATAAATGTTCTACAACGGGTTGCTTTACATTCGTTGGAGGTAACCTAATCACTTGGCAGAGTAAAAAATAAAATGTGGTTGCTTGGTCTAGTGCAGAAGTCGAGTATCCAGGTATGGTTTAAGGAGTTTGTAAATTATTGTGGATTAGAGGACTCTTGACAGAATTGGATTTTAAACTAGAGAAGCCTATGCAGTTACATTATGATAACAAGTTAGTGATCGATATTACTCATAATCCAGTTCAACATGATCGAACAAAACATGTTGAGGTGGATAGACATTTCATCAAAGAAAAAATTAAGAACAAGATCATCTGCCTACCCTTTGTAAAATCAGAAGATCAGTTAGCGGATGTCTTGACAAAAGCTGTCTGTGGATAAGTATTTTATGACTCACTTAGTTGGGCATTGGTGACATGCATACACCAACTTGAGGAGGAGTGTTGACGTGAATTAACCTAGCAAATCAAGGAGATTTATTTCCTAAGTTAATTAGGTGATTTACTTCCTTGTTTTCATATAGTTGACAATCCTTGTATAATTATGAGATATTCTTCTAATTGATTACTGTATCTACTTCCTTGTAAACTCCTATATATACCTTCTTATAGAGAAAAATACAATTAACCTGAAGTATTCAAACCAAGTATCATATTTTAGCACCACTTTAACCTAATAATATATTTAGAACAAGTGCATTTTAGTAAACAACTTATGGAATCAATACAATTAAGTCCTATCCCGATTTCGCATAGTTTAGTAAACAACTTTAATGAGAATTCGAACCATGAAATTACAAAATAAACTATCTTGCCAATAAAAGAGTCTCTTTTGCTGAAGTGAAGTCATAAGATGATTGATATCAGACAACAGAAAATATAGCAATCATATTGAAGACGAACAATAACAGAAAGACGTTACATAATTGATAAAGAAAAATACGTGTGAAAATTGCTAAAATGCACATTTATCAAGTTAGGTAAGGATGTCGACATTCACAACTTCATATTGTGGCATGGAAATTATTGAGCACTTCAATATCAATGGTAGATCCAAGCCAAGAGAAATTTGGAGATCTAAGTTGCAAGTGCTACGAGCAACTTTTCTTTTTTCTGTAAAGTTCACTTCAGTTTATAGCCTTTTAGGTCCTTTTTTCATTTTTTTTTCATGCATGTGTAATGCGAGGTTAGGTGCATCGTATTTTGTTACCATAATTTGATGCCACATGAGGTGGCAATTTAGACCATTGGTCGCATCATTAATTTTAATTTACTCAATTTAATAATTTAATCTTGTTATTTTAATTTATAAATTATTATAGTAATTAAAGGTTAATGTTATTGTAACGAAAGATTTGAAAAAATTATCTTACATGTCATTGCGTTATTTATCAAAAATAAAAAAATATGTTACTCCCGTTGCATAAAAGTCTTTCTCCTTTATAAAGCCAACGGTGTGGCTTTCGCATGTGAGTTTGTCATCCATCCATCCATTCGAGTTTCCGATTGCCTTTTGGTCTGTGGGAGCGTGAGAGAAGAGAGAACATAATCTGCCGTGATTCCAGCAGCGCATGATGGAAATAAGTGCTTTTGTGTTCACCAGAAAAAAAGAAAAAAAAACAAGTGCTTTTGTTCGGTACTTCAGTTACTTGGTCCAATAAAACAAACACCACGTGAATGACTACAAAATTCAAAGTTTAATGATGACCTGGGGGCTGGATCAAGGGAGAGGATTCGGGTTGGGTTTCAAAGGGTAGCTGTCTAAATTGATTGAAAGTCAATACAATTTTTTTCTTTTTCTTTTTCTTTTTTTCGATTTTGAAAGCACAGATATCATGTTTGTTTGAATTATCGAGAAAAAAAATATAGTTAGTAAAATCGTGTATTATATGTGTTCCTACCTCATTTTTTTTATTATCATATTACTAGCCTTTTTGCACACGTTTTCGTGCATGCGAGAGGTTTAAAAAAAATAAATAAATTTATTTTAGAATTAAAAAAGATAAATGAATTTTGTTCCATAAAAATAGGATTCATTATCTGATTTTTCTTTTAATTTTAATTTTTTAATATAAAAAAGTGTGAATTTACCATATTATTCTCATTTAATTAATAATTTCAATTCTTAAACCAATGGTATTTTCTTGTATTTTGAATGTTTCATCATTCTCTTCCTTTTGCTTTATATATACTAGCCTCTCTGCACGCGCTTCCGCGCTTGCGAGAGGTTTTTTAAAAAAAATAAGTAAATTTATTTTAGAATTAAAAAAGATAATGGGTAGTTGTGTTCCATAAAAATAGGATCCATTATCTGCTTTTTCTTTTTCTTTTAATTTTTTTAAATATGAAAAAGTGTGAATTTACCATATTATCCTCATTTAATTAATAATTTAAATTCTTAATGTTTGCATTAACCAAGGGCATTTTCTGGTATTTTGAATGTTTCACCATTCTCTGCCTTTTACTTTATATATATAGATAATAATACTCATTTTTGAAATATTTTACAATAATACACAAATTATTAACGTATTTATCTATATTTTTCATGTATTATTAAAAAAAATTACAAATAACAAAAATAATGTCTTATATCTAGTTGCAAATCTATCATGGATGGTGGTGTGTGTCAAATTGATGTTGATATGATGGCTTCTATAGTCTTTGGGTTTCCATATTTGGGATGCCCCTGTTGATGTGAATCAATTCATTTTTTATTTATTTATTATACAATGATAATCTATTTTATTTTAATTAAAATTATGAGAAGAGAGATTCAAATTCGGGTGCAGAATAGAGAGCACATACACTCTAATCAACTTGTTTATTGTTAATGTTTACGACCGATTAGCCCTCCTCTTTACTAAAAAATGTAAAAAGAAAAAGTAAATATAGTATGAATCCGCTAAGAATTCGGCTTCTCTCTTGAATGTTTCAGTCCTCAACTACTTTCAAGGACAAAGTGCCATGTCGCCAGAGTGACGATTATATCAAAGAATTGCTTGGTTACTATAATTAAACGATGTAATTTGTTGGATTATTATTTAAAAAGGATTAGCCAAAATGGAGGAAGCTGTCAAGTTGAAAAGTCGTTGAGTTGAGAGCTTATGCGAACATTCTTTCTTGTGCCGGTGATGATCATTTGCATATGGAATGTTAGGTATCAGGTGTTCACACATTAGTCAATGAGTATTTTATTAATATCAGACCTATGGCAAAAATAAAAACAAGATAATCTCTAGAAAGTCTTGCATGGCTAGTGAAAAATAAAATAAATAATATGAAATCAAGAAAATGTGAGCAGAGCTGGTATGGAATATGTCAAAATACAACAATTACTAATCCTAACCAACAACCAACACACAGAGGAAGAGATTGAAACGCGTCTAGCTTAATGAAAAAGAGTCTTAATTTATGTATTAATGATTTTAATTTCAAACCTATTGATATTCGGCTATATAGATCAAAGATCAACTTTATAATATTGCATATTTGTTGGTGGAAACCTAATTATTTGTTAACGACGCAAAAACCAATAGGTGGTTGCTAGATTTAGTTTGGTGTATAAGAGTTATTGTGGTTAATAACCATATTGACATTGTAGGGCTTATGAAATTATATGGTGATAACGAGAGACAACAACTAATATTGCTCATAATTTAGTGCAACACGTTGGAAGTAAAACATATTAGGGTCGACATACATTTTATTGAGGAAAGATTGTCAAAAGGTTTTATTGTAATCCTTACTGAAAATAGAAGATTGAAGATATTCTAATCAAATATGTCTCAACCCAACCAAAGTTTAATTATTGTTAAAATTGGAGGTCGATATCTACTCAGCAGCTTTTTATTTATTTATTTATTTTTTATTAAAGGCCAAAGGCCAATGAATTTATTCATCAATAGAATGTAAAGAACGCAAATCATTCTGAAGGTAAGAGTGAAGCCAGCTAGGCCCCTTTTCCATCCAGTAACATATCTCATTACAAGATAAGTAAATTTGGCTAATTGGTGAGCCACAAAATTACATGTACGAGGTTGGTGTTGTAAGGATACGAATACAAAACGACGGAGTAACTCTTTCAGTTCCTTTATCAACTTTCCTTCCATGTTCATGTCAAATTCAGTTCGGTTTACGGTGTTAATCATCTCCAAGCAATCACTTTCAATAATCATCCTTGTGAATCCTGCATCTATTGTCATTTGACAACCTGCAATCATAGCCAAGGCTTCAAAAGCTTTAGGGGAAAGACAACCAATTACCGGTTTAGCCATGGCAACCATTAATTCCCTGTTGGCATTTCAGACTACTACTGACAAGACCAGCCTCGAATTCCTCGGAATTTCTGGAGTTCCATGCATCAATAATAACATCACTACAAGAACTCTCCTCCACCCAAAATTCTTCAAAATGAAATCTACGCCTTCCCTTCCTAGTACAAGAAAATCTGCTCTCATTGAGACCTAACTCCAGAGAGATTGGATAATGATCTGAAGAGTCAGAAATTAAGTGAACAACCTTTGCTTGAGGAAAAAACTCCAAAACATCATCTGTAACCAAAGCTCTATCAAGAAGTTCTTCCACCATTGCATTGCCTTCCCTCCCATTCCACCACGTAAAATGAGGCTTTATATAATTTACCTCACAAAGGGCACAATTGTTAAACACATCTTTGAAAGCATCCATTGTCAATCTACTTCGATCTCGTCCTCCTGACTTCTCCCATTCGTTCACCACTTCGTTAAAATCTCCAATGCAAATCCACGGCCTTAAATTTCCATGAGAAAGTCTGCGAAGAAGTTCCCATGAATGATGTCTTTGGCTTGGTTCTAGATGACCATAAACTCAGTAAACCGAAAGGAGAATCCGTTAGGAATGGTAGCAAATACATCAATATGTACACCATCGCTGAAGAAGGAAAATATGGTCTTCAAACAACCACCATCCTCCTTCCAAAACTGATTTCAGCTTTTTCTCCCCATTGAACAATACTAGAAAAACATTTTCTTCCACTTCGATAAACCTGACACGTCCCTGTAGTCGCCAAGATTGAGTAAGAGTGCGACCAAGAGCAGAGCGATTAAAAACTCGAGACGAGCAGACACAACTCCGACCCTTGAACATCGTCCCTTTTCACCTCATCACCAATAATTATCGCCTGTTCTTCATAGTCATGAAGCTGATATCGTTCAAGAATCGCGCTCAAATCACCGTCCATGACCAAGAACAATGAAACAGCAAGCCTTGTCTAACGGACTGTGGCAACACAAATGATAAGCTAAGAAAAGAATATCCTAGGATTCAAAGAAGGAATTGAGACTGTAGGAACTTCGACCTCTCACAGAGGAAAAACTCTCTCAAAAAATGAAAAATTCAAATAGCTATATAAACAAATAAGTTACATGTCCCAAAATCATTACTCAGCAGCTTGAGGGGGCATGTTGACTTATATAAATTAATTATGTGCAATTAGCTATTTCATATGGCATGTATGAATAAAGGGTTTTTAGATAGGTGTCTTTTGTGAGCTGCTGTTTTAATTTAGAATGATAACCTTTTTGGATAGGATTCTAAATAAGCCAGTTGTATATTATGAGTAAGGGTATTTTTGGCATTTTCATATTTGGTGAAGCGTTCGACTCGAAAGGAAGGACTTGTGCAGAAACATCACTTGAACTCAGAATGTTTCTCGAGAAAGACCATATAACTAACTCTTGGTCTAGTAGCACTGCACTCCCCAAAATTGGAAGAGGTATAAATTCGAATCCCTCCCGTGGACGAAAACAGAAACCAAAAAAGTCCATATAATATCTGAGCATCAAAAAGGCAAAACGGAGCAGTATCAAGAGACTAATCAATTGTATGTATTAGTAAAACCCATCAGACAACTACTTCCTCCTGTTTCCAACACTAATGCACAAGAGAAAGGGTGTTAGCAGATCAGAAACCTATACAAGCACATTGTTACCATCAGCCATCCTGCTTCCCATTTAATCCGCTGTGTGTTCCTATGCAGCACCGCCAGTGAAAACATCTAATGCAGCGGCTTGGTTCTGCACCTTTTAGGCATTTTGGTCGCCAGGAACATTTTACACTGCCAGGCTTCCAGCATGCAGGGCATTTTAGCTGCCATGAACAACATTTTACACACTTTGGTCTTCTACATTCAGGGCACTTGGGTAAGCAGAGTTTAATTCTACAGCACTTTGCACAACTTGCACTTGATCTCTTCTGCGTACGCATATTTTGCCAAATCTTTCTTAAACGGATTTCTGTGGTTATGTTCTCCATTTCTTGGATAAACCTGCAAAGATGGCGGATGTAATCAGGGTAAAGCTCCAGGTTGCAGTGTCCACCTCCTTTAATCCACAAAGGCTCATACGCATCCCTTGCCATTTTCCACAGTGCATCGCCATGTAACCAATTCACAATATCATCTTCTGTACCCTGAAAGATGATTTTCAACACATTTCTGATTATTATCATTATAATAAGGAAAATCAGATAAGTCTAATTAAGTTAGAGTAAGCAACAAATAGTGGGAAATTTCCTTTGACAAGCTCAGTCAACTAAATTCTTATGGTCAATGTTTGAAGGTTTAGTTTAGTTTTTTTTTTTAAAATTTATTTATTTTATAAATAATTAATAATCACCAAGACAACAAAAGACAACTCTAGGACATAAAATTAAGGGATATATACATGTCAAAACATATATCAGAAATGGTTCCATCCAAAGTTGTTCTCAGAGGTGCAATACTAAACAGGGTAAAGTTGGTGTTCACTTGAAGCCTTCAATTTATGTTAAGAAGCACAATCAAGTGATTATCATCCTATAATACCTGTTTAAGTAAGGTTTTCTGGTTCTGTTTCAACCTCATGCTAATATTAACAGGGGGAAGGTGCTGCTTTTCCTCCTTTTTTTTGACATTTCATATCTTCTTTCTAACTTTTTGGCTGTTACAGATATTGATCTTGAATGAAGTGATGAAGCTTCCGCTCTAACTAGTACATTTTAACAAGCTCTCCACAACACCATAGTTATAGACAAAACGAAAAATAGTAGACAACCAATCAAAATGAGAATTCGAAAAACATTAAAATTTTGAGTGGACGAAGATACAAGAAACTGAGGGGAAAAAATTTGAGGGCGGAAACAGTCACCCAACAATGATGAGCTTAGTTGTGATACCACTGTTAGATGTTGAACAGTAACTTGGGTTAATAGATACCATGGTTTAGTTTACTGTTTAAGATGATAAGAAATCGCATGGCTTTAAGTCTTAAGAGGCAAATAAAATATCAAATAGCTATTAAATCCAGGGATGAGCCCCACACTTGCACTCCATACTGACATGTCCCTCATATTGCCAAACTTTCACCTGCTCAACCAAAGTATACCTAGAATATATCCTACAGATCATTTTATCAATCATATCGACACTACGAGTGAGAGGATCTTGAGGGCTTAGTGACCCAAGAGTTGTGTGTTTTATCTTGAGGTTGTGGTTTAGATTGTTTTAGAAGCGAGGTTGAGCTGGGATGATTCCATATTCCTGTGCATCGTTGTTTATTGGGAAAAATTGTACACGGGAAAAACTCTACAATCTTGTGGGATTGTTGTGTACTGGCTATTTTCTGGGCATTAAGTGATGGTAGAACTTCTAAGACAGATGGAGAGGAAGTAAATTTCTTGTGGGATCTCAATGGTACTTGTCGGATGCAATGCTCTAATACTGTTACTTTTGTTTCAGAGGTTTTGATTGTACCATCGGTGGAGGACTCCTGATTCATATCTATTGTACTGTCAGTTCAGTTTACATTAATAAAATAATCTGCTTTTTACCCAAAAAAGTAAAAAATATGATGTCTGCTTCAACAATTTCAGATCAGCTCGATAAATATAAATCCTTAACATTAATGACTACTGCTGCCTCAAGCTCGTCTTAGCAACACTTTCCCTATCATCAATATAGTAGGATGCCTAACTAGATTCATCTCCTTCATTCCACACTCCAGTTTTATTTTTCTGGTCAAAATAGAACCAAAGAAAAGGTCCCGATTTCACTTGGTCAATATGCAGGTGATTTGAAAGCTTTCTTCAAGTATTTCCACTGAGTTACAACAATTTCCATTGACGAATTGGGAGGTCAGGTTAATTGGACATGTTTGTTGAATCCTTAAGAAGATTGGTTATTCGACAAGTTTTTAGCATATTATTGAACAGAAAAACTAAGGAAATTCATAGAGAGAGTTATATGGACATGGACTTGGTGATCAGAAACTACATAGTTGTTTACAAAAACAAGGAATTAACCAAAAGTGAGCCAAGAACAAAAACACATGAATGGATGTACAGAACAAGCAATTATACAATTAGACTTAGTGTGGAAACCCTCCAAGGTGATGCGAAAAACCACGAGTCAACTCTGAGAAGCTTGTTCTATAAAAATTGGGATTACGAGTACAAAAATCTCTCTAACTCACTAGAAGATTACACTCTAAAGAGAATACACACTCTTGGATAATCCCTCACTTGTAAGGAGGCTACTTTGTAAAAGACTCTTACTCTTTCTCTTTCACAAATGAATCTCTCTACTCTCAAACCTAGTTAGTAACTTCGCGTATCCTACATGTTTATACGTATTTTCAAAATACTTTCATTTTCCATACACTTCTCAAAGATACGGTAAAATAAATGTTTAAAAAAAAGCACATGTACGATACAAGTATTATACATGCATGTACGTACATATTCTTCATGTTCAATACCCATATTTTTTGCAAGTTTTTAAATAACACGGACAAAACTTACGTATTAAACACGTGTTTTTCACATTTAATTGAATGAGTCCCCTTCTATTGAGGGATTCCTCAAATAAGTTATTTGAGGGACACCTTGTAGGGCTCACTCCACATTGCATTTCAATGATTGAAACTGTCTATTTTTCATGTCTTCATTCACAGATCATCCTTGAAAAAAATTAGGCAAATTGTAAACCATCAAGACATCTAGTTGTGATGAAATAAATAGACAAACATTGTCTTTTCAAGATACAGTAAATGACTGTCTTATGATCCAATGGTTAAATATTTTCCGATATTGGTGATTTCTTGCAGAGATGATTTACGAATTAAGACTTGAAAATCAGACAGTCAGATCACTGAAAAACAAATGGGGAGTGAATCCTACAAGGGTGTCCCTAAATAAGCTCATTTGAGAGATCCCTCAATTGAAGCTCCCTCATTATTGAATAAAAAGACTATACATCAAAAAATTTAAATAAATAATATTAAAATCCTACATAAGGGCCAAAATTTTCATCGTATTTCTTTAAAAACCTTTGCTGAATAATACACGTATGTATTTATTCATATTTTTCCCGTCTAGTATTTTACTAACTAAGCTCTAAAGTGAAGAAGCGATGAAACAATGGAAAGAAGTTTCTACAAACCACCCCCCTTTTATATAGGCATGAAAGGGGAGAGCTAAGATTCAGTGGGATGAAAGATTTCATGAATTACGCCCAACACAGCCATTTATTGATCTTAGAAAACTGAATAGTTGGTTCTTGTATGACAATGAATCTGACTTTATCCATTACTCCAAATGAATTATTCATGAACTAAATAAAGATGCAATTTATTTACCTTATATGACCTTACCCATTACCCCTAATAAACTTCTGATCTTTCCCAGAAAAAACTTCATGCAACTTCCAAAGTACAACCAACCCCATACCATGTGGACTCTTTCAAACTTAATCAATTTCAGTTAGGCAAAGTGCACAAATCATCCATGTGTTGTAGGTCATATGTCAATGTTGCCCCTGTGGTGAAAAAACTTTCAATATACCATCGTGGTTAAGCCTGCTACCAATCTCAGTCTAAATCAAAATTTCAGTCTAATTGTGCCCATGTGCGCCTCATGTTCAGGAGTAAAAGAATCCTTTCAAGTTATTGACCCTTGTCAGGCCTAAAATAAACCTTTTCCCCTGCATGTGATGTGCACATGGACACAATTGGACGAAAAGTTCCATTCGGTTTGAAATTGGTAAGAGGCTTAATCACAAGGGTATTTATTTTAAAAATTAAAAACACCCTAGGGGTAACATTGACCTTCAACACACACCATAGGGGATTTAGCCATTTCAGTTGGATGAGAGTTATGAAAATTATTTCTACCTACAAAGTTCTATCTCCCGTTCTTCTCAGTTAATTCTATTTTCCCAACTTCTTAAGACTGGAACTCTTACCTAGAGAATCAGACCCTTGCATTGCATCTACAACCAACGCTTTACTGGCATTGAACATTTTGCAGGTTGCCACTCGCATCCATTATCTAATCTCCCATATAACTAAAACTAAACGTGAATAGATGTAGGTGGTTTTATGATAGAAATGGTACAATTTTCAAAGATTTACAAGCCACAAAATCAACTCAACTACAGATTAATATCAACTAATTGGGGTTGGCTAAGTGAACCCTTTCATATTTAAGCCTCTCTAAGGCTATCTTATTTGCTAAGTTCACTCTCAGAGGAACTAAGCTTTACACTGGCCTACAATATATAGTATAGCCTCCTTCATTCACAAGAGAGAGAGGAAGAGATCTTAAATGTAAAAATTAAAGCTACACCAACTTTTTTCTTGTGAAATCAATGGTCCCATAAAGCCACAAGCTCATATTAAACCAAACAATTTGAACCTCAGATACAGAAAGCCTATGTTGGCAATCTAAAGTCCCCCACTACCAAGAAAAGTGGTTGACCAGACTGGTAAGGTTACCCAGGCGAAACAAAAAGGCCATCAGGGTTGTCCCATTCGTGGGAAGATGAAGTTTTTCATATGCTAAAGAAATCATTCGCATAAATTGCTAAATGGGAGAAAGTGTCTATACTCAACTGATGACAATGGGGTCAGTGAAGTACTGCAATACAACCTAATTTTATTTTACACTTAAATGCTGGTATGCTGCAAAAGATGCTAATGCAAAAAAAGTAACATACGAAGAAATTCAAGTGGAAGGAAAGAGTAACTCCATGAGCCCTTGAAGAATTATCAAGCGTACAAAAGTTTTAAAAATACAAAAATTATGCATTCACATGGTACTGTTTCTTACAATTTTAAACTGACGGAGGAGAACAACGGAAATTCAAAGGGTGTGATTATAATTTTTTACATTTTCAAGAAGACAAGAAGTACTTACATGTATTACTAGCACAGGGCACTTCACCTTCTTAATTTTATTGATGTTCTGCACACATTAGAATAGCGAAAAGCTTAGAATAGCGGGAGAACGAGCTTCAGCAATACATAATATTAAATCATTCTAACAGTCTGCTGACATCAGTATAACAAACTACTGACAAATAGCTTGATAGACTGTTTCAGAATCAAGCTTTTGCTAGACATCGCATTACACAACTAATCAAGACATAATCTTCACCTTATAAATGTCAACGCAGAATGTGAATTTCACATGGCACAGCACACGAAGACCAGAAAGAATTGCGCTGTGCAGAACTACACCCCTCAGCCTTGGCAACTTAGCCGCCAAATGCAGTGTCGGTCCACTTCCAACTGACTGCCCATACAAGATTAAATCTTCCTGGCTAACTCCATACTCAGTCTCAAGGCACTCGTATACTGCCTCTATGTCAGCATATGTATTCTCTTCACTAGGCTGGATTTCATTAAGAGGAAAAGAAAAAAAAAAACATAACAAACATAATTAGTATTTCTACTGAACAACACTTCTCAGCCGCTGACGAGCTCAGTGGACGAGAAATTCTAATCTCACTTCACAGCTGCTAACAAATCCAACATTATAGAAGAATAAGCATAATCCTTAAAATCAACCGAAACCAATGCCCATAAAGCTGCCTAGAACCTCACTCTATTCCAAACTTTAGATTAACCATATCATGCAACATCTAGCAAATTTGGCCCAGTTTGTGACAGTGTCAACATTCAAACTTTCTGCTATTCTACTAAACTAATTCCAAAATTCTACCCCATTGTACATTCCTGCCATCGGTCTCTTACATTCTATGTTGTTCTAGTGTAATTGGTCCTTGCTGAATTCTTCTCCATCTTGGAGGAATTTATACAAGATTAATGTAGAAACTAGAACACAATTAGAAGCAATCAGCCTAATTTCAGGTAAGAGACAATAAATGTCTTCCAAAATATATATCACCTAATTCCAGTTCGACAGGCGAATTATATGAAACAGTATTACCATTAAAAAGAATCTTATAATAAGGTGGAACTAGAACAAGATTCACATGATGTGGCATAAAATGATTGTAGCTACCTTGCCAGTTGAGGCTCCATATCCAGAATAGTCGTACCTGCATAACAAAATCAGGACTAGATTCAAATCCAATCAAGTGAAGTTACATATCAATCACATTGCACCCGATCAGTGAAATATGGAAGTAAATCCCATCATAAAAATTCAAAGGAAAAGAAATAAGAGTTCAAGAAATGGGGGTTCACAAATGTGAAAAAATCAATCTGCAGAAGTCATAGATTGTGCATTATAATTGAGAAGAAAAGACAGAATCGTCAAAACGCAAAAACCACAGAAAACCATACTCAACAAAAAGCAATTCCTTTTGAACAAAGAGATAAAAAGAAAAGGGAGAGAGTAATGATATATATCTGAAGAGCCAGAAAGGCACTAAATTCCAAGAAAAAAAACAGTAAAGCTGCGTCTCCATCCAAGTAGAACAATAAAAACCAATTACTTTATAGAAAGAGAAAAAGTAATATTAGAAAAGGGAAAAAAGGTTGAAAAAGACTGATACGAACTAACATCTAGGAAAACTATTAACTCGGCGGCCTTATTCACTTTCACTTTGATGTCTAATACTAATACAAATGGAGTGAGAAAAAGGAATAGATCTAAAAGCCCATCAACAAAATCACACCCAAAGATTTGCCAAAAAAATTGAAACAAACTAAAAATCAGACCCAATGAAAAGTTTTTAGGAAAGGTAGTAAATGAAATTAATTAACGGTTGAGAAAAATAAAAACATAAAAACCCACAAATTGGAAAAGAAAAAAAATAGGGACAGAGAGGGAGAGAGGAGTTGGGCTTACCCAATGAGATTGACTCTGAGACTGAGCTTGAGCTGGAGAAAGAGGTCATAGAGCTGACCAAGGTCAGCAGCATTGCCATGAGAGTAAAGCAGAGTGAGGCGAGCATATGGGTTTCTGAGATAAAAAGCAACGATCTTGTTGCCGCGTTTTGTGTCAATGAGCAAGACGTCCAAGGAAAGGTCATCGGCGTGAGGAACAGGCAAAGACGTCGTTGTGGAGGCGGAGGCGACGACGGTGAGCTTGCCGTCGTGGTCGCGCTTCTGGATCTTGTAGGTCGGTGGAGATGGAGGAAAGAAGGCAAATTTGGCAGCCAGGTGAGAGAACATGCACCCCATTCACAAATCCAATCGCAACCCAATTAAATAAATAATTTATTAACAGAGTTCAGCTTCAGCTTCAACTTCAAGACGACCCAACAACTCATGGAATCGAATGGAATACATGTGTAAAGAGAATCTCAGGCTCTGAGCTAGTTTTTTTTTTAAGCTTCTGGGTTTTTGGGTTTTCTGAGTTTTTTTTTTTTTTTTTTTGGGTTTAAGGTTGAATGCGAATGGAGCTAAGTTATTGTTGGTTGTGGTGATGGGGCAGCACAAAATAGTGCTAGTTACTTTGGGGTTTTGTGATGGTGTTTGCTTGGCTACATATCTGTAGGATGAGGTCACTGGGTTATGACAGTACAAACTTATATGAGAGAGAGAGAGAGAGAGAGAGAGAGAGAGAGAGAGAGATTTGCAGGTTTTGTGTACTGTTTGAGTGAAGTGTGCAGTGTTGGGAAGTGGCAAGAGAGAGAGAGAGAGAGAGAGAGAGAGAGAGAGGAGGATGGTGGCCTGGCTTTACAAAGGAGGAAGGGGGCTCAAGTTCAAAAAAGCTGAGTCAAATTTAAGTGCATGACTTCATTGCTTGTCAGCTGGACACTGTGCAGTGCAAGATTGCATTGCATCTCTCCTGGCTTACTAAAGCTACAAGACATCTCGTTTTCTGGCCATTTTGAAGAGTCTTCTGCGCACTCGTTTGTGTTTTAGACAATTCAAACACTCGCTATCCTCCTTTTGACATTTGTATTCTCTTTTATCTAATTTTTTTTTTTTTTCTGGTAAAGACATTTGTATTCTCTTTGTAATTATCAAAAAGCCCCCTTTTACCTTTTTTTTTTTTTTTTTTTTTTTTTTTTTTGGTATTGCTTTTTTGTTTCCTTCATAAAATTGTAGGTGATTATTTGATGTCTATCTTGGTTTCTAAGATTTCATTCATTTTTTCTCTTCATAAAATTAAGGTACAGACATAATCATGTAACGGTGAATTATTCTTCAATAGAAGGTAATGATTATGGAATTATCACATTTCTTGGAGTGATGAGTGCAAATTTTTTTCTCTTTTACTCATAAGAGAAAATACATAGGACAAAAAATCACAAACAATTTAAATTTGAGTGCTACTTATAAGATTCAGGTTTCCTCACACAACTGTATTGAGGTTTTCTTCTCTATTTATATACATGATTGTACAGTTACAAATATTCAAAAGTTGAGCTGTTATGAAAGGACCCGCTCCGAATTTTTCATAAACCCGAGGTGAACCTTTTGGAATTCCCGACATCATCCCGATGTCAGGCCCACTTACTAAAGACCGAGACTTCCTGCCGAAATTTCGGCAGAGTCTCCCCTATAAATTGGACATTTCCCAAAATTTTAACCTGCATAAAAACGCATTTAATATTCACAACTGGCAGCATGCACAATATAATTTTATGCAAATTCTCATAAATGGCCTTCAGCCTTCCAATAATTCTCAACCAACTACCAAACAATTCAAATACAAACTATGACTAATATTTAGTCTGCGACTGCACCTAATAACCTTAGGCTGCCTACGTACCCTCCTTGAGGGATCAAGCCACACGTAGTTCTTCCCTAAAACCCAATTCCACACTTGGGCGATACCTTATTTCATTTCTCTGTATTTCATATAATCTCCCCATACGCCGGTACAACCAACGCCACGTATGGGGCCTGTCAACACGCCGGATAACCTACGCCACGTGCGACCATGCCATACTATTATAATATCTCCTCATACGCCGGTACAATCAACGCCACGTATGGGGTCTGTCTCAACGCCGGATAGCCTACGCCACGCGAGACCTGCACATCATATCACATATCTCCCCATACGCCGGTACAACCAACGCCACGTATGAGGCCTGTCCCAACGCCGGATAACCTACGCCACGTGGGACCTCAACATCATATCACAAATCTCCCCATACGCCGGTACAACCAACGCCACGTATGGGGTCTGTCGACACGCCGGATAACCTACACCACGTGCGACCTCAACACAATATCACAATATCTCCCCATACTCCGGTACAACCAGCGCCACGTATGGGGCCTGTCTCAACACCGGATAACCTACGCCACGTGAGACCTGAACATCATATTACAATTCTCCCCATACGCCGGTACAACCAACGCCACGTATGGGGCCTGTCCACACGCCGGATAACCTACGCCACGTGGGACCTAACTTTCACTTGGTGGTACTTGTAGTGAAACCAAAATCCGGGGAGGTACCTAAGGTAGTGCGTATAGCACTCCAAACTGACATTCTAGACTCTTTTGTACCCTTGTACAAACATATTATAATTATAAATATAAATATTAATTCTAATATTGTGTAACCCTCCACAATAGTCTAGTACCCGATAATCTCCCCTAGAAAGGTGAGATTACTCCGGGAGACCCACGGTCAACCAAGGGTTAAACTTCTCTAACCCTGGTCAAACGGACCTGCGGAACCCACGACCTCCAATTTCCGATCCGAAAGTCCCTATGGGTTCTACCAGGTATAGGACACTTGTCCTGCAAGTTTGGTTCAGATCGGACGGTCGGATTGCTCACGATCGCACAATCTGACGGTTAATATAAAATATAAACTTAAAAATTATTATTCGGAACATCCGGGGCTCCGATTCACCATCCGTGAATTCCTACATGATCCTAGAATTACCTAGATTAACATATATTAAATTTGGGACCATCCAACGGTCCCAACCTATCGAACCCGGATAACGCATAATATGCGATCGTTCGTTCGATAGTCAAACGATGTCCGAATTGAGATCCGCGAAATCCTACGCACTCGTGACAACCTAAGGATCTCATCGAGACACAGTGCCACTTTTTCTACAGTGCTCACGCGCCGCCGCACCCGCCGACAGCGCGTGGGTGCCCAAAGCGATAACGCTTCGCCAGAAAATCTTAAAACCACGGCTCCAAATTCCTACCCTAAGTATAACACCCTATTTGGATCCACTTTTGTTCTTGGACCTACCCCAAAAAGTGGCCAGAAAATGGCCGATCAAGGCGGCCGAAGTTCGGCCGATTTTCAATTCGAAAATCGAGTGATCTAGAGGTAAAATCGATCAAAACCCAGCCAACCATCAGTTAGAGCATGAAAAATAGTTGAGAAACCATACCTTACTCGAACGATTTGGTTGAGAAACGAAGGAGATCGAGGAGCTTAAAGTTTCGACTGAAAACCGACGGTTTTCTGCATTTTCCGGCCAGCACAGGCCGCCTCGCCGGCGGGGAACGGTCGTGGAAAGAAGAGGACGTCGTCCCGGTCGTTTTGGTACCGGCCCCATCCACAGCCGTGGTCGGTGGCCGGAGATACGAGGAGAGAGAGAGAGAGCCGACGGGAGAGAGAGAGAGAGAGAGAGAGAGAGAGAGAGAGAGAGAGAGAGAGAGAGAGAGAGAGAGAGAGAGAGAGAGAGAAATCTGAGTTTTTATAAAAAAATCTCATTTTGAAATATTTACGATTGTGCCACTGGGCTTCTTTTGACCATATCTCTCTCGTTACAACTCCGATTCGAGCCCAGTACGTGTCTATGAACTCGTCTCAGTACGACCTATCCAAAAATACAAGTCACTGCCCCAAACTCTCTCCGGTTAAAAATATGACCAAAATGCCCTTAAATAATTAAATAATTAAATAAGGGTTAAATTTGGGGTCGGGGTGTTACATGTTACATATTAAGTGGGGTTGTGATCAAGGGATGGTTATGAAATATATTAGGATATGGAGCAGCTGAGATCATGGAGATTCTACAACTTATGCAAAAGTAATTGTAAGATATTTACAGCTAATACGCCCTCTCAACTTGTCTCGAATGAATTTGAAACGGGTAGAGCTCAAAGGCTTCGTCGTTATATCAACAAGTTGATCCTTGATGGAGATGAATTTGACATTAAGGCGTCCTGCAGAGACTTGATCACAAACAAAGTGATAATCGATCTCGACATATTTAGTGCGAGCATGGAAAATTGGATTGGCGGAAAGGTAAGTTGTTCCCAAGTTGTCACACCACAGGATAGGTGGTGTTGATAAAGTAAGTCCAAGTTCTTTCAGCAAAGAAACCAACCAAGTAATTTCACTAGAAGTATTGGCAATGGAGCGATATTAGGCCTCGGTACAGTCAGTTGCTTTTGGCCAGACCACGATACTAGATTACAACCAAGATAAATTACATAGCCACCAGTTGATCGACGATCATATGGAAATCCAACCCAATCTGCATCACAAAAGGCTTGAATGCCATTAAAGGGAGATTTGCTTAGGAAAGACCATGGGAAAAAGTGTGCTTGAGGTATCGAAGGATTCTTTTAACCGCTGTCCAATGCTTAGTGGTGGGGTTGTGCATGAATTGACACACCTTGTTGACAGAGAAGGCAAGTTTCGGGCGGGTTAAAGTTACATATTGAAGGGCACCTGCAATGCGTCGGTATTGTTGTGGATTAGCAAGTGGTTCGCCACCAATTTTACTAAGCTTGGTGAATGAGGTCATAAGAGTATGAGTGGGCTTCATGTCTGCCAAATCAGATCATTTGAGAATATCAAGATGTATTTTCGTTGAGAGAGAAGAAGACCTCCAGATTGTGGGATTACCTCAATACCCAAAAAGTAATGCAACTTGCCTAGGTCCTTCAAAGCGAATTGCAAGCTTAGAGTGGAGATGACATTGTCAATGGCGGCACCATTATTTCCAGTGTGAGAACATAAATAATAATACTCTTGTCATTAAAAATGAATAATGAACTATCCACCTTTGAGCCAACAAATTGAAGCTGGGAAGACATGAACTGAGGTATTGAAACCAAGCACATGGAGCTTGTTTCAAGCCATATAAAGAGCGATGAAGCTTGCAAATATGATGAGGTTTAGTGTCATCAACGAAACCTGGTGGTTGAACCATGTACACTTCTTCATTGAAATGGAAATAGAGAAATGCATTACTTACATCTAATTGACGAGTTTCCCAACCATGGCTGATAGCAATTGACAGGACCATGCAAATGGTGGTGGCTTTTACAACAGGACTGAATGTCTCAATGTAATCAACGCCCTCTTGTTGATGAAAACCCTTGGCAACCAACCTTGAGTTCTTCTCTGAGCCTTTTAGGTCATGGCATCTTAATCAAGCAGTTGCCATTTTTCATAATTTGAATTTGGTAGAGACCATCGATCATAGTATATTTACATATGATTCGATTGCCTTATTGTAAAGAGCATCCCATTCTATTGAATGTGGCAGTGTAATCTTCATTCAGCAATGCTGAAACATATACTAGGTTATTTACGCAACTTGGAAGATAAAGACATTCTTTAAGTTCAAGTGTCTCCCCATGTGGCAGCTTAACGTGGAAAGTGCCTACTACTTTTGCAGATATTTGGGTACCATTATCGACCCGTAACATTATTTCCCCTTTTGACAACTTCCTATGATATGCTAGACCTTGCAATGTATTGCAAACGTGTCTGCTAGCTCCTGAATCCATTATCCAGGTGGAAGTTTCAACTGCCATTACTGACTCAAGGCAAAATTGTCTTTTAATAAGTTTTGTTCCTTGTGCATGAAAGATGCACATTACATCTCTTCTTCCTTTTAGCATCCTTATGGAAGCTAATCCCTTTTGACATTATATGGTTCATTTGAGGCTTGCTTTGTTTAATGTGTTATGAATGGGATTCTATAGAAGTATCCACAAACATAGCATAAATAAAATTAGATTGTTTTGGTTAAGGCCATAGATTTAGGTTCTTTAAATTCTATGGCTTCTCCCACTATTTTAAACGATTCTATAATTCCTCAAAAATGGAATACGAGAGACTTCTGTAAGATGTCTCTTACCGGTATGCGAGGCTTCCTATTATTTTGATCACTGCACCATAATAAGATCTAGGGATAACACAAATAATAAAGAGAGAGTCATTCTACTCATTCACATCATGATGTGAGTTCCCATATAATTTGGCCTCTAGCAAATGTATACCCCTAAATATTATCATGAGGCACCATTGTACTAGTTAAGTATTAGCCCACCATTCTTGCAAAGTGTAGTGATACAATCATGAACCTCATCATAATAGAATGTTAGTCCATGTTTGAGCCTATCCTTGCAACATCCAATGTATAAATGAAGTCTTTCTAAGTAAGAACATCTTGCTGTCAGCCCCCTATATCTGAGGCAAAGCCTTCACAATGGTCAAGTCTATTCGGAATTCACCATGGTGGAAGGCCACGACTAGGCTTTCAAAAAGTCTATTGTTTTTATTCTTAATGTAGTTAATTGATGGTTTTAAGATTTCATAATAAACATGTTTAATCCAATTAAACTACTTGGCCTAGGACAACTATAATCATATTAGTAGTGGTACGATACTCCCACTATTTGTTTTGCAAATCAAATCAATTTCATAAGACTCTTTTATTTGAGATTTGGGAATATGCACTACCACTAAAGGAAAGCCTTTGCATTTCCTTAAGTTTAGATAAATAGTCATCTATAGGCTTATGGATGATTATGGATTTGATTTCGATTTAACATCTAGCCAAGATGTCGGATCTAAGGCCTTTGGAAGGAGGTTGATTTTATTACGTGTCTTAACTACTTAAAACATTCATGGTTGTTATTGGGCGTAGGACCCATGAATAATACAAGTAATCTTGACTTGATTATTCCTTCTTCCCAATAACTATTTGAGAATAGAGAACTTGAGATAGAGAACTTAAAGCCCAATGGACTTTAAGGGAATTACATTTGAGATTAAGAGAGAGGAGAGGCATGCAAGCCCCTATTTAATTTACAAACCAATAAATCAAACCTATTCCATTCATCTAATGAATAATTGGGCAATCACATTGTGTCATGTATTTGTGTTCATAAGTCCATAATCATCTCTTTGATTATTAATCTCATTAGATAATTAACTTAGAATCTAATTCTAAAATTTGTTATTGGATAATATGGGCTTAATTTCAATGAAACATTTATTTGAAACAAATAAACAATTTTCATAAAATGATGAAAAACACTTTGTCATTTAGTGAAATGGGGCAAAACCGCAATTAATTAAAGTTTTGGGCAAAACTTTAATTTTTTAGCAATTGCATAAACAGCCCCTAATTTACAAAAATTGCATGAAGACCCCAAGGGATCCTAGGGTGGGGCCGGCCAAGTAGGAGAAAGAGTGTGTGTGTGTGTGTGTGTGTATGTTGATATTTTGAAAAAGATGGTGTGATTTTGGGACCACAAGGTGGTACCATCTTTTGTACCCAAAAAGCATCTTCATTTTCATTGGTTTCTTTTTAAAACTTTAGGTGATAAAAACTATATACTATATGAAAATGTCATAAGATGTCATTTTTGACTAACATTCAACATACAAATGTCAAATATCAAATAAGATCAAAAAGCATGTGTAATATCCCACCCACATCGACTAACGGAGAGGGGGTGATGTGCCTTATATGTACATGTCTGCCTCCATCTAGCACGAGGCCTTTTGGGAGCTCATTGGCTTCGGAGTCATAGGAACTTCGAAGTTAAGCGAGTTGGGGCTAGAGCAATTCTAGAATGGGTGACCCACTGGGAAGTTGCTCGTGAGTTCCTAGAAACAAAACCGTAACGGCAGAAAGAGGGGGCCCAAAGGGGACAATATCATGTTAAGGCAGAGCCGATCCTGGGATGTGACAATTTGGTATCAGAGCCACTCTGTCGTGTGGTGCGAGTGTGCCAACGAGGACGTCGGGTCCCTAAGGGGGGTGGATTGTAACATCCTACATCGACTAACGAAGAGGGGGTGATGTGTCTTATATATTCATGCCCACCTTCATCTAGCACGATGCCTTTTAGGAGCTCACTGGCTTCGTAGTTATAGGAACTGCGAAGTTAAGTGAGTTGGGGCTAGAGCAATCCTAGGATGGGTGACCCACTGGGAAGTTGCTCGTGAGTTTTTAGAAACAAAACTGTGAGGGCATAAAAGGAGGCCCAAAGCGAACAATATCGTGTTACTGTGGAGCCGATCCCGGAATGTGACAACATGCTTGACAAGAATTCCTATGAACATATCATGAACACGAAGAACATTGCAAGAAGCTTTTTCAAATCTTTATGATCTTCATAAATCACACAAAAATTCTAAGTTCATGCAAAAATCATATCCATGCTTAGAATTTCAAGACTAACATAAACATGTAAATATTTCACACATGGACACACACTAGACCCAAAAAAACCCTCCTTGCCGCCACCCCCATTGATGTCATCTCTTGATTTTTCTTTTCATACTCCTACTCATTCATCCTATATCCCATATCCTATGAATAAGTGACATGAAAAAGAAAATCTAACACATATATCACATAAGTTTGAAAACAAGCCCATATTAAAACCAATAACCAAAATAAAAGGCTCAAGGAGACTAAACCTTGGCTGTTGATACCACTTGAAGGAAACATGCATGTAATGCTTAGAAAATGAATTTTAGCCACACAACCTATACAACAAAAACATTCTAAAAGTGAATTCATTTTGTTTATACTACTTGAGCTAAACCTTTTTCATTTTACACCAAGTATCTTAGCATAGTCTCTTTGAACACAAATAGAAAAAAGGAAAAAGGGAATAGATCTTTACCCTTGATGACCTTTTCTTGATTTATCAAGAATGAACACCTTTATTAGAATGACATTTTGTTTCTCTTGATTTTCACTCATTCACCTTAAGGCTCCAAGATTGGAGTCTTCCTCCTCACCACACCAAATGCTCCTAGAGATGCAGAGAAAGCAATCAACAAGTATGGATGTTAGTGTACTTCTTGATTGGACCAATTTTTGGTTTATGGAAGATGAGATACAAAGATGATCACTCATCTACCAAAGTAGGAAACCAAAAACCTTAGCTAGGTTTTCTCCAACATTTAGCTTATATAGGACAACATAACAGGCAATTTGGTGGGTATGTGGGGCTCTATTTGGTCCATGGGTCATGTCATCTTATGCCACTTATCCCTTGGGCTCAATAGGGTTATTTTGTCCCGGTCCTTTTAAATCATATTTCAAAGCTCAATCCAATATTTCTATATGTCAATATTAATTTCATAATTAATCTTTTAATTATAATTCAACTATTAAATTATAATTTTAGTCTTACTTAATTGACCCAGTCGAACTATTTGACTTTGGTCAATTGCTTCAGTCAACATGTTGTCTTTTGACCGTTGACTTTGACATTTGATTATCAACCATTGACTTGTGTCTCCTCATTTGTACCTCTAATCACATTCTTTGGGTGTGCAGATTTGTAAGTTCCTTTTAGTAAGGTAGTGGGTTGACTTAACTCCTCAGAGATGATATATGAATTAAATTCCATAATTTAATTTTTCCTATTAATAAAGGTTAATTGAAACCGTTTAGGACATTCACAAACCATGGTTGTCACCTAGCAGCAAGTCATGGTTATCCGAGCTAAATGAGACATTGTGAAAGAACCTATTCAAATTGGAATGACTGTGCAATTGAATCATTCTCTTATGTCAATACTCCTTATTCACATTATAAGATCATGGAATCCAATTGTCAATATCCTAATGTGAATCATTCCTTTTATATGATTATCCTGGTAAGATTTGAAGACTTCTTCTTTCAAGTCTTATCCACTACTCTGCGCAGAGATTTAACCAATCATATCTTGGAGTATTCTCTCTCCTTTACTGAGAGTAGAGATTCCTTGTTGTACATTCATTTGCTTCCATGACTCTATTAAGAATCATGATGAGCACCTTTAAGCTATGCCTAATTTAGCATGACCCTTTATTGCTCTCAAAGATTATCAACATAGCCACAAAACATATATGATGCCTCAGGTTTAAGGATTAGTTTGCATCATTACAATTTATGAGTTCCAATTTGACATCTGAGTAAAGACTTCCATGCTGTAACTCAAGTATTGGATCGAGTTCAGTGTACTTATTCTTCTACAAGCACCTACACACATATCGATGTGTCTCCACACTTAATGACTTGAAACCTTGACATTCCCTACATATAGAGACAATACTGTGTGTACTGGTCTTTGCAAAATATTGACGCCTAATCAATATTTCTATGACCAGGAACATATTCAGGATTTAGGGATGATGAGAAGTCTCCATGTATGCAATTTCATTATATAGATCTCATATCCACTTGTGTATTCCTTGGACTATGGTTGTTCTACATATTGAAAGATAATATATGATGATTTAATGTATAAAACAACATTTCTTGCCCATTGATAACATAATATGTCTTTTATCAAAGATGTCCTTAACTCTAACGCTTACATAATTAGTTGCCTTTAAGGGCATATTTCTAACATAGCCATTGTTCAAACTTGTATCCACAACGGTTTTCAACCATTCCACGTCGTGAAAAGATTTTTGAACGATCGTGTCGTAATATTAAGGTTGTGGTTACAGAACGTTATGACTGTGTATGTTAAAATTGTGCCATGTGAACAGCATCAGACGTCAATGATTTCTAAAAAGCGTCATCTAAGGTTCTCCGAGTCTTCATTTTTTTTATACAATTAGACGTCGGTTCTTGCATTACTCTGTTGTCGTATATTGGTAATAACTTCATTCTTAACATATTACGACGTTAATAATTATTTTGAACATCAGTGGTTGAAATTTGCGAGGTGGAACATTGTTAACAAGGCGGTATATTCCTGGAATGTGACGTGGAAGATTTTATAAGCAACAACCATTTTTCGCTTGTGTCGTGGTTAATATATTTTCCAGCGGTTACTTCGTAAATCTTGATATGTAATATGCTTTAGATGTCTGTTCTGTTATGGAAGCGTCATCTAGGGTTGTCAAAGTTTCCTTTTTTTAGATATTAGATGTTGATTTTTTCTTTTAGTTGACGTAGTATATCTTAACAACGTCAGTGTCGACACTATAAACTACAGTACGTTTTAAAATGGAGTCGTGGTTAACATTTTTTACAGAGGTACTTATGAGATTCTTGATATGTAATCCTCTTTAGACATCGATATTTTCCTAAAAGCATTGTCTAAGGTTGTCGAAATTTTCCTTTTTTGCTGTTTTTATAGTAATTATACATCGGTTTGTCTTTTGATATGACGTTGTATGTCTTAATGACGTCAGTTATTTGCCGTCGTTGTTTTATGTATCAAAAGATGGTGGTCGATTTTACGACGGTTTCAAAACCTTCTAAACGACAGTGGATTCCTGTCGTCAATTTCGATTTTTGTAGTAGTGTGAGATGGATGGAAAAAATAGAGACCATGAGAAAAATTGCCCTCACCAATCGTCCTCCCCATGGCTCGGTCCTGAATCGACCCAGAGTTAGGAGAAAAAATAACATATTAAGGGCATTAGTGAGCTTTCCAACAGATAATAAATTAGATGGAAATTCAGGAATATAAAGAGCTTTGGATTCTTGTCTATCAAGCATAAATTTTATTTCTCCATAGCCTCGAATAGGGACTGATGCTCCATTAGACATTGAAATAAATTGTTTTTTGTCATTGGAATTGAGATTTTTCAAACAATTTGGATTATTGGTCATGTTGTCAGTTGCTCCAGAGTCCATAATCCAAGTGCAATCATTAGACATTAAAGAATGAGGAGTAGTAAGGTTACATGTGGTATGATGAGCTGAAGACGTGGAGGGATCATATAAGGTGGAAGGTACCTCAGTATATTTTTGAAGGATTTGTGTTAACACCCCAATCAATTCGGAAGTTTCATTGTTGGAATTCATAGCAAGTGCTCTTGGATCTCTCTTGGGTTTCAAATGTGGATGTAGAATCCAACAATAGTCTTATGACCTTTGTCACCACAATGGTCACACTTTCGGCCCTTACCTTTTCTTTCATACATAGGCTCTTTGTTGTGATTAGATGGTCGACTATTAATTTTTTTTTTAATCAGCAACTAAGGCACTTGATTCCTAGGGAACAACTTCTGAATTCATAACCTTTTTTCGAGTCTCCTCTCGTTGGATTGTAATGCAAACATTGTTTAAAGAAGGTATAGTAGGACACATCAAGATTTGACTCCTTAGTTGCTTATATTCAGGTTTCAAGTTGGCAAGTAATTCGAACAATTTATCCTCTTCAGCCCGCTGTTGTAGGATTTTAAGGTCAATAGTTGTTAGGCGATAAATCGCTAATTCATTCCACATTCGCTTCAGATTTCCAAGATGAACTGCAAAAGAAGTTTCCTTTTGCTTTTCATCCGCAATAGCTCTCTGCAATTCATATACTTGAGCAATATTATTTTGGTAACCATATAATAGTTTTACAGAATCTCATGGCTTCTTAGCTGACTCAGAGAAAGTAAATATCTCTACAATTTCAGGCTCCATAGAGTTTATAAGCCATGACATAATCGATTAGTGGCTTCCCAATCATCAAATTTGGGATCATTAGATTTAGGTTGTTTCGCTTTACCATTAATATGACCAAGTTTAGCTTTGCCACCAAGAGATAATGTAACAGCCCTTGACCAAGCAACATAGTTCAATCCATTCAAGAGAATTGAAGATAGTTTCATAATGGGATTAGAGTATGTTGCATCTATGAGAAATATTTGAAATATATATATCTCATCGAAAATTTGATATGGTTAAAGAGACACCAAAAGTGCCAAGTTGGTACGTCACCAAAAAAGTAAAAACCAAAACTAACTCCACAAAATGAATTCAAACTTCAAAGAACAAGACAGAAACGGTGACGGTCTTCCTATTGAAGCAGTTGCACAAATGAATCAATATGAAAACAGAGAATGAAACACTAATGAAGTGAACATATCAAGAAACCAGCTCTGATGCCATGTAGAAAGAAGTAGAAATCATAAGCATCACTCACACAATGAGTTTAACGTGGTTCGGCACGAAGCCTACATCCACGGGAGGAAGAGAGCGAGATGTATTATTCATAGGCTGCTCATATTTGAGCCCCTCAATATACAGAGTTACAATCAACAAATAGAAGGGAATCAAATCCCAAAATTATTGGATGCAGATATGGCTGTGATAAGGGAAATTATGTATTATGAAGAAATATTCTAAATTGTGAATAATTGGCTTTCGCAACAAATTCTTTCTTATATAGATGTTCTCACCTAAACTGAGCGCCTTAATGTAAGTAAGGGCTCGTTTGAGACTGCTTTTCTAAGAAGCACTTGTACTTATAAGCGCTTCTGCCAAAAGCGCTTTTCTTATAAAGACGTTGAAATTTTCATAAGAAATCGAAGTACTTTTTGGAAAAACACTTGGGAGTGCTTCCTAAAGAAGCACATGACAGGTGCTTCTCCAGAAAACACTTCTATGACCCAAAAACGCTTCTAAACTTTTTTACCAAACACTATCAGAGTTACTTTTAATTGTCAGAAAATGTTTTTAACTGTTCCAAAAGCACTCCCAAACGGACCCTAACTCAACCTACAAAATTCTATATTGCTCGTGCATTTAGAGCCCAATCTCTCAACCGGAACCGAAAAGAGCCAATTTTGACCAAAAACCCAAACGAAACGACCCATCGAGAACGATTAAAGATAAGGGTATAAGGAAACGTTCCCGGGCCTTTGTTTAATTGTCGTTGAGTGATTCGGGCACACTGTCAGCAGACGAAGATTGCTGGGGAGAGAGAGAGAGAGAGAGAGAGAGAGAGAGAGAGAGAGAAAGAGAGAGAGAGAGTTAGGGTTTCAGAGAAAGAGCCGTAGAGGGGTCTCTTCAGCTCCGATCAATTGCGTATTTTAGGTAAAATTCCCTTTCATCCAGATCGAGTATTCTCCTACTTTTACTTCGCCTTTCTCATCTGTTTTGAGTAGTTATGATCTTCACTCTGTAAGCCTAATCAATCCCCTCTGGCTTTGCTCATAGTTTATTCCTTTTAATTAAATTTTGCTCAGAAATTTTCAATTTTGTTTCTGGATTAGCCCTACTAAACCCTAAAATCATTGACGGTTTCAGCAAAACCCCTAAAATCCGTTTGGGGTTTTTATTCAATTGTTTTTAATTTATCAATTGTTTCTGATGTCTGATGATGGATGTTGACATGTCTTGATGTGCAGGATAATTCTTTGTTTCGTCAGAAAATCCGTAAATTGATATAAGAATTGCAAAATTAGATGGAGGACTGGGGTAATACTGCTTGCTTTGTGTATCTTATTTATGTGTGCCAAATTCTATGTAATACTGCTTGCTCTGTTTAAATTTACCATGTGCATGTGAGGTTTTTTTTATTCCTTTAATTTATCTATATATATATTTTTTGTTTTTATTTTATAATATTATAATTGTGGTAAGTTTTTTTGTTATTTAATTATTAAGTTTGGTATTTACCGTAAGTTTTCCTGATGAAATTTGCCGAGAGTTGTTCTTTTTCTTAAACTTTGAAGCAAAATTCCATTTACTATTTATTCAACTGGAGTGTTATTTTGTTTATAAAGCTGGCTTTCTTTTTTTTCCTGCTTCAGAGGATGAGAAAATTCCAGCTCTTCTTTCTAATGACCAACCGATACGTAAATGGGACGACGAAGATGTGGATGAAAATGATATTAAGGACTCATGGGAGGATTTTGATGAACCTGCTCCTCTGGTATAATTGATAGCATCGTTAAGATCTTATTATTTTGTTCAGTTTCTGAAATGGTTTTATTTTTCCTGTTTATCATTCAAAAGCCCAATCATTGACTGATGGTTAATATTTCTTGGTTGAGGAAACTAGCTAATCTGCTGGGGAAAATAGGCAGCATGATTGTTTGTCTTTTGATGTGAGACCTTCAATATGGATATTGCATCAATATAAATGTATATAAGTGGTGATTTTATGGAAAAACATCAGAATTGAAACTTGAGATTATATGGGTCCCGTATTTTTGAATATTAAAGAGTGTTGGTTAAGAAAGAATTAACGAAGAAAAAGAACAATATCAAGAACGTGATTTCTGCTGGATGCCCTTGACTGGTCGCAAACCATATAATGTCACTTTGTATTGTGTTTGTCTATGTTGTCTAGTCATTGCTCGTTATTTCTCTTCCTTGCCGCCCTCAATTGAAAATAGAGATAACTAGTTTTAAGCAAAGGGTTTAACACTATTGTCGTACAGAAAGAGGTCGACCTCCTTTATGCAATGATTTCATACATTTCAACATTTGGATTTATTTCCCCTTTACTAATGAAATTGAGATTGACTAATTTAGGTCATATGTAGCGGTTTGGTATGACGAGATTTCACGATTTAAATAATGCAGGTATATGAATAAGACAAACAATCATGTTAGGTTTAGGTCATATCTAGTGGTCATATCTAGTCTATTAGATGAATAAGATTTGGAACATCATGTTATATGGTCAGGAGAACAGCTTTGCTTGGTACTCCAGTTAGTTAAATGTACATTCTAGCTGAAGGAGAGACTTTACCTTTACTTAGAGAGAGGCAGCAATACTAGAAGGGTAAATGAAATTTGTAACTGGTCAAGATGATACGAAGTGTTTTTGTTTTCCGTGTGTTGACTGGAATGGAACTATTGACTTTGAGCACTGAGCACTGATCAGTGATTCCATTTCTCAAATTGGTAATGCCAAGCTTATCTGTTGTTTTTCTGATTTAAATAGAGTTTCTATCGAACAAAGTAATAGGTGCAATACCATGGATGCAAACAAAGCTAGAAATCACTTGTGGAAGTGTATCGCATTGTATCTCCCATCACAGAAGAATTGGAATTATTCGTTATCCTTTTTTTAGTTGGCGCAAAATTAAAATGATATAAAAGAATTGTTTTTCGATATTTGTCTTTATAAAACAAATTTTGAAATACTTACTTGGTATGCACATTGTTGTGAGCATATTTTGAATCTGTCCACAAACTATAGCGAGCAGGCTGATGTGCAGTCATTAAGTTGGAGGGATTTGACCAATCAGGTTGGAGTAATGCTCAGCATGCATCATCATATTGATTGCATTTTGTTTTTCATCTTTTGAAAAATCTGTTTGTCCTTTATAATAATGATTATCCTTAATAATTTGTTATTTTGATGGTGGCCAGGAACCTGCAACAAAGCCAGCTGCTGAAAAGGCTCCCAAGAAACCTGCAACAAAAGCTACTGAAAAGAAAGGAAAAACTGTTGAAGTAGAACAAGAGCCACTAGATCCCATTGCTGAGAAACTTCGCCAACAAAGGTGAGAGTGAACAATTAATCTCTGTTATTCTCTCTGTTGTTACATATTTTTAAATATCGAGGTAATATGTGTTCTAGAAATGGGAGTTTCTGTTTTACCGAGAGTAGCATGCAATGCATACCTAAATCATCTCAGAGGATCGCTGGTCATATAAACTGACAAGTCATATTCAGAGCTCCCCCGGCTCATGCTTAAGTTCAGTTCATTTGAGCTGACCTATAATTTAGGTTGATGCTCTATGGAATTGGGAAATGCTTGCTTTAAGACCAGCAATCCTCTGAGGTGTGGCTAGCCCAGTCTGTAGCTACGCTTAGGAGGAAGAAAGGGATATACTGGTTCTTTTAACTTTTATTTTTTAATCTGTTTAAAGTCCCACACAAATCACATTGTTTGTTATGGGGAAATTTAAAAATAAAATAAAATGAACTCCTAAAAGCCGTAGGTCTCTGAGGAATTAGCTCAAAATTCACGCCTTGAAGGGACAATGTAATCGCTTCATGAAAAAGGCTTATGCTTTTTGGGAGGTTCTGCCTTTTAGAGGAATGCCTGCCCGCCTGAAGCACTTGTGTTTGATAGGAATCTCGAGTGGAAGTACAGGCTATGTTGTGTAATCACTTCAGAACTTTGATTTGTTCATGCTGAATGTCGGAACTTAATTTAAATAGATACTTGGTTCAACTATTGGCTTATAATGGTAAGAAAGTGTTCTTCTGTAACCATATTCAGAAGGATGCTTGGTAGCCCAGTCAACATGAAGTATGTTATTAAGAAGTCCAATGATAGAGAGTTAGAGGGCAGCTAAGTTAGCGGACAGGCATCGAAATATTAGGCAAGGGACAGAGAGAGGTACTGATATTTTAGGAACAGAGGATCTGGACTCGTCATTAAGCCTTACTAAATGATGGTGAGGCCCATTTATTGACTAGGCCAAATTTTGTTTACAAAGTTATGCAAATTTGTTTCTTCTGTTTTTCTAATTCATTGTTTTGATATGTTGATAGTAATAGTGCCTATGTGATAGAATCATTAGTTTGGGCACCCTTTCTGTATAGTGCCTATGTTGTCTTTAAAAGGTTCATTCATCTGTCCACCATAGGCTGTGTTCTGTGATCTGGCCTCTATTGGATTTTCTTTTTCCTGAATTTTCATTTGTACTGTATGCGTTGGATGTGGAACCAGGTGGTTCAAAATTTGTCAATAATTTATCAGTGAAAACATTATTTGTTACCAGCGAACGAACAATTACATGTTGAATACACCAAAAGCCTAAACCTAGTACACGAAAGCTTTATAATATTAAATACTTGGTTAGATTTGGTCTCTGTCGGTTCTGACTGAAGCTTTTCTCTGTCACAGGCTGGTGGAAGAAGCAGACTACAAGTCCACCAAGGAACTGTTTTCTAGTAGAGGTGATGACAAAACCATTGATAATTTCATTCCCAAATCTGAAAGTGACTTCCTGGAATATGCAGAACTTATTTCGCATAAACTTCGTCCATTTGAGGTGTGTTATTTGTGCTTCCCTTTTGAATAAAGGTTGAATAATTCTCGAACTTGTTTATGGAGATTTTATGCTTTTTCCTTTTTAATTTCATTACAGAAAAGTTTCCATTATATTGGTCTTCTGAAGGCAGTAATGAGACTGTCAATGACTTCTTTAAAAGGAGCAGATGCAAAAGATGTTGCATCTTCTATTACGGCAATTGCAAATGAGAAGATAAAAGCAGAGAAGGAAGCAAATGCTGGTAAAAAGAAGACAGGTGCGCATCTTTAGCCTACTTCATTCGTTTTTAAGAACAGAATTTGTCATGCTTCATTTCAGTTTTATTTATGATATTTGATTCTATAAAGGAAAAAGAATACGAGTATATTGGAACTTAAAGGAAAATCAAGTGTTGATGTTTGAATGTTTTAAAATAATTTTGAAGAATGTCCTGCATGTTGAGGAAAAAAGAAAAGAAAGAAGAGAACTGAAATACACTTTTGGGTTTTGTTTTGAGAAGCATCAGCCAGAGCCTCTTAGTATTGTGGAACTCAGAAAGTAACGAGTTGGAAAATGCCTAATCGTGTAGAGTGCATAAACTTATGTGAATGGTATTGGTCAAAGCAGCTGTCAGGCTTTGCAGGTTGAATTTTGGCTTTTGGGTGTAGGTGTCACCAAAGAATGAAAACAGCTAAAGATTTGTGTAATCAGAGTTGAATGCGTCTGATTTCAAGTGTTATTTTCTATAGTTATGTAGATCTACCGATTATGACAGTGCCAGACTACAGATATAACTTCTCACCGGTGTTTGTTACTTGATTTCCTTGTTTGCAGGTGCGAAGAAAAAGCAGCTACTAGTTGATAAGCCGGATGATGATATAGCTGTTGATGGCTATGATCCGCTCGATGACTATGATTTTATGTGAGTGTTTTGATGTAGCAAGTTTTTTATCAAAAAGGCAGTACAGGAACCTGTATTTTCAACATTGAAGTAGGGAGTAAGATTCATCCGGCCCCCCTCGGAGGAGATTGATTGATATGAGTGTCATGTATTTTGATCGAATAAGAGTGTCAGATTGCCTTTTCTTATATGATGGTCAATTTTGTTAGTCACGGATGCTTGCATTGCACTCATTGGCTTGTCAAATTAAATATATTACTACAGTTGAGAAAGTTTTGCTTATTTTTTATCTGGCTCCCACATGTTGCATTCACTTTTGATGGGCGCTATTTAATGTTGGATCATAGTTTCCTGGATAAATTTCATTCATTGATTATATTTGACTCCTTAATCAGTCGAGTCGGCCTAGCTTCTAATTACAAGTGCTAGGATTTGCCTCCCCAACTTTGACTTGTTCATTGCTCAGTTTGGTCATTTTTTCGCTTGTGGTGAATTTTTCTTGTCTTGGAAAGAGAGAAAAACTGAGAATCGGTATAATTTTTAATTTTAATTTTTGCTCAGGAGAATCGGTATAATTTGAAGAAGTTCAGTATTGGTGCTTTGATCTGGTGCTTGTGCCATAGATTAAGGATCACACTGATGAGAGACGAAAAGATTAAGGATTACATTGAATAATTTGAAAGTTTGAAAGTGATAAAATCCCCGAAAGAAAATTAAGACACCTTCATTGGAAACTTCTCGCAATGAACAAAACACATCATAATTTTTATATAAAAAATGGAAAAAAAGAAGGGAAAACAAGCTAAGCAGCTCCTTTAACTACAACCAATGTCAGAAAATGGAGAGGGACTTGCCCATCTTTGGCTGGTTACCCTTGTCCTTAGAACACAGGACATGCATTTGTGCAGTGTGATGTGTGCTATAGGAATAAGGGCCTAAACACTCCGGATATTGAAGTATTTCTGCAGACAATGGAACAAACTTAGTTAAATAGTGAGGTAGCAAACATTATACAACTTATTACAATAACTACTCATATGTGTTTAAACTACTCGGGATAATAGATTAATTTAATTCGAATTCAAACTCGGAAGTGCATGAATCCGTTTATAGTATAATGTTATGCAAATACGAGTATTGTTCTTGCGGAAATTAGTTATTGATTTTAGTTTCTTTAACCTGGTTCAACTTAAGATTCTTTTATGGATTTTCAATTGAAGACTCAACTAAACTAACAAACAAGAAAGCAAACATTTGACAATTAAGCAAGTAAATATGGAGGGTGCAACCTAATTTAAATCGACTGAAACAAAACAAACCATCAAACAAGCTAGGATTTTAAATTGATTATGAAGGCATCATAATCAACCACTAATTCTCTTATCCAAGTTCTTAGATGCAAGCTAACAAATTCACAAGTTAATTGATGAAGATTCCTTAAGCCTTTGGTCCAACACTTATGCCAAGTTTTTCTAGAGTATGATTTCTATCCTTGGACTAGCATAAAATCAAATATTTATAGATGCAATTTACTTATGGTGAAGCATAAATTAAACACTAGAAACTCATTAAAATAAATGAAAATGAAGAATTCGTACAAACGTCAATATCTCGGTCTAGACTTGTATACATTTACAATCCTCAATCTCAAAAAGCTAATTGAAGCATGCAACTTATTGGTACCATTGCACACAACACATCGAATACACTAGATGCAAAACAATAATGGTGGCCAATCAAAAGAATTCAACAACTAGTACTAACTAAAGCAAAAATTAAGAATTCATCAATCAAACTTGGAATTTAATAACTTAGTATCTAAAACCCACAAATAATACAATTTCGGCATGCTCCTAGCCTTAACTAAGAAGTTTAGCTAGACATAGTCAAAGAAAACAACATAATTAAACTTAAAACATAAGAACTAAAAAGTTTACCTAGACATAGTCTTTTTCCTCAAGGACGACTTATTTTCTTTTCTTTTCCTTATCCTTCTATGATTAGGTTTTGACTTTTCAAGGATTCTTAGGAAGCTTACATGGACTTGCTTGATAACTACGCTTGGTTAAATGGCAGATGATGACATCATATGATGATGTGTTGCTTTGACTTTTTTGAGTTGACTTTGATTTTTCCACTTAAGATTTTTCCAAAATTTGATATGTTAACCTTTCTTGCATGTGACAAACTCCTAGTTAAGAGTAGGAAAACATTCATTTTGACTTAAACTGGACTACCTAGGGCTTGTTTGATAGGAATGACTAAATTAGCAATCAAGGCATAATAGGGTAAATTGTCGAATACTTTTTGAGCTATTTCAATTGTCAAACTTAGCACCCTGAATTATTTTTTCAGCCAATCTAGCCCTCATATTAAGTTTACTCACTAATTTTTCCCCTGTCATTAGCTTTTACACAATTCCATCCAATTGTCCATAAAAAACATCCAGTGAATGGCATGTGCGTCCAATTTGAGGGTAATCTCGTCCTTCTAATCCTCAAAACCTTTTCCCTCATATTTCTTAATTTCCCTTTTTCAATTCACACCAAAATCCACCTCTTTATGACAGAACCCAACCTCATTTGTAGGCATTCTAACCTTTTCATCCTGCTTATGTTCATCAATTTCATGAACAAGACAAGAAACTGCACTTGAAGAGAGGATAAATAGGAACATACTTGCAACTTCAACCGAATCGAGTTTGAGCACTTTTAATACTGAGGATGATATGGTGCATATCTGTCTGTGGAATTGAGGTTGGAACGATTGTTTGCTGGTATGATGATAGTCTGGGGAGGAGGTTATATGTGTGTTGTAAAGAGAAGTATGGCAGTGTTTGTGGTTGGAAGGATTAGGACCCCAAAATGTCTGACCGTGCTATACATGTCATACGTCGGTTGAAGAGACGAATCAACTCATTGGAAAAGAAAGAGCTAGAGAGAAGAAGATTGTATACATAGTACTTAATGACCTCTATACATTCCTGCATATTAGGAAACTCCATCCCTAAGTGGAATTTTGGATCTAACAGGTCATGTTGTTTATTGTACTGCTTGAATTTTGGTTGCCTAAGACCTCTCTTCTTGCCATCTTCATCTTCATTATATCTATGCAAACTATCTAAGTCTGATGTATTATAATCATTAGTCTCAACCTCTCCTGGTTCTTTATACTCATCATCTTGCTCTTCAATTACAACATACCTATGAAAATTCATGTTGTCCTCTTCATCACTTTGCTCAAACTCACTATCTATGAAAATCACCATCTTCCTCCTCATCCTCCCCGTCTTGCTCATCCTCTCCATCTTGCTATGCTACAGAAGCTTCCCTCGCCTTCACCAAATTCTTCCTCTACCTCACCAAATTCTTCCTCTATCTCAACATCCATGAAGTCAACATGAGCAGTTTCTTCACTACCATCATATCCATGAGCAGTATCTTCATAATCTTCAGTATTTGAACATTTACAAAGCATAGTGGGACTGAATGTGACACCCCGACCCAATTTCAACCATTTATTTAATTTATTAAATTGAGAAGTTACAATTTTGCCCTCGGGTAGGGTCACGATAGTCATTTTTCGATTCGTGGGGATTTTTGGGATTTGAGTAGCACCGTTGCGTAGAGAGTGTCAATACAAGTCGTAGACATATAGTGGCCTCAAATCTGAGTTTTAACGAAGAAGTTACGGTCAACGGAAATACAGTGGCACAATCGTAAATATTTCAAAGTCAGATTTAAAATAAGCAATTAGCTTCTCTCTCTCTCTCTCGCGAAATAGCATAGCTGGCCTCTGTTTGGCCGGCAACTCCTACTTCAGGCCACTTCCGGCCATGAGACCGGTCCCAAAAGAACTGGCCCGACTCCCTCTTTGCATCCCTCCCTTTCTCCGGCGAAACTAGCATCTCTGGCGACGGTGGTAGCTCGATTTTCTCTCGTATTTTCTGTCGTAATTTCCAAAGATTCCGACCACTAATTTTGTCGATCCAGGTATGCTTTTTCATCTATTCAACGTGATCTAGCTAATGGTTGGGTTGGTTAGGATCAATTATGAAGTTTTGAAGCTCGATTTAGGATCTAAGTTTTGACCCATTTTTGGTTGGATTTTCCGGCAAGCTCCGGCCACTTTTTGGCCATGGCCCAAGAACAAAAGTTGCTCCTCTAGTTGTCCTGATCACGTTGGTATAAGTATTGCAGGGTGTTTTGAGAATTTTCCGGTCGCCGAAATTTTGTTAGGACACCCACGCACTGTTGGCGCGTGTGGCGGCGCATGGGCCAAGGTTGGGTGGCCCATTTGGTTCTAAAATATTCACCATGTCGTCCCTAGCATGACAGTATGCTTGGATTTGAATTTGGTTATCGTTTGGCGATCGAACGGATTTACGTATTTTAGGCGATATCCGTGTTCGATATGTTCGGACCGTTGGATCTACTTCATTTCCAAGTATGTTGATCTAGGTACCTCTAGGATCGTGTAGGAACTCACGGATCGAGAATTAGAGTCTCGGATACTCTGAATCATTGATTCAGAGATGACGTAAAATGATGACTGTCCGATCGTGCGATCGAGAGTGATTTGACCGCTCGATTTGGACCAAACTTGCAAACGTAGTTAGTATACTTTGTTGAACCTGTAGGGACTTTCAGAACTTTTTATAGCTAAAATTTGTATTCTTTCTTACTCGGACTTCAGTTGCACAATCGGAGGGACCTTCGAAGGGTCAAGCGAGCTTGGACTCACAATGAGTGGACATTTATTTTATAATGATTTTTCTTACTATGATGATTTTATGAATTTATTTATGATTGATTAATTACAGTGTGCACTTTCCGAACATTTGGTTTTGGTTAAGAAAAGGTTATTATTATTGTTATTATCATGATTATTATTATTATTGTTAATATTATTGAAAAGTGAGTTAGTTCGGAAAAATTGAGAATGAATTGATAACTGAAATTGAGAAATGTTTTGGAAATGTTTTCAAAACCACCTATATATCCTTTGGTTGCCTTCAGATTTTCTAATGTCATCTCAGTTGCTTCAGGAAATGGTTTGTCTTCGGACGATTTGGTTATCTTTGGATAAGTCTACGTGCGTATGACCATGCGCCACGAGTCTCGGGGACGCTTGAACCATATGCTGCGAGGATTGCGTCTCAAGTCGACTTTATGTCCCCTGCGTTCTGCGAGGATAACATGGATATATATGGGTGGAAAGTTCTACAGTTGAGAAATTCTTTTATTTATTTTAAAGCAGTGTTTTGTCCTTTGTTTAATATATTATGCTTATATATGAATACTATTTCCTTGGATAAACATAGCATAGAACTAAATCTAGTTTGCTAAAAATGTTAAGGGTGGGGTTATTATGTTCTCACGATGTTTAACATTTATTTTTTGTCCACTCACACTTTCTTTGTTTTGCGCCCCCCCCAGGCAGTAGACGAGTACCGGACAACCACTTGAGGGCCTTCCACCACCTACTACATTTCCTTCTTCTCTCTTGTGTAGGCGCTTACTCTGTTGTAATTAAGTTTCTAGTTGTAAACTTAACTGAATTAGTTGTGCTCTGATATAGTCCTAAAACCCTGTAAGGCTTGAAGCCAACCGAATTAACTATTTTGTGTGTGAACTTAACTTGTGTGCGCTGAACGTTGGGAGAAATCTTTTTTTGTGACTCTGTTTGCAGGTAAAAATTATTGGTTGACCCTTTTTCAGGGGAGACTGCCAGTTTTCTGGTAGCTGTCGAACCCTAAAAGAGTATTTGGATTTAGGTTTTTTTTGGATGAAATCTTTGGATTTAGGTTTAAAAGGGTATTTTGCACATCTATGCTTAACATCAGTTAGGTGTTGTACACGCACAAGGTTCGACACAGATTCTAAAGTGGAATTTGGGTCGGATCCTGTCACTGAACCTCACAAGTAGGAGTAGGCCCATGTATTGGAATTTAGTTATGTAGAACACAAACAATTGCCTCCCTTTCAACAACTTCACCAGCTTCAAAATAATCCTTAACTGCCTTAATTTCAACCCACTCAATTGTCTTGTGCTTGTAAGAGCACCTCCACCCCAAAAGGCAAGGGCAAGACAAAGGTAAGGCAAGGTTTGACACTATTCACGTGAGTAGTGGCAGCCTTGCCTTTTTTGGTTCCACCCTAAAGGGCAAAGACAAGGGCAAAAACTATTCACTTTACTTTATTTTCTATTTTTTTTTATACTTAAACCATTAATTTTGATAAGCTTTTCGGATAAGATTTTCGGTTGCCACGTGTCAATATTTATTATAAAATTCTCACCTAAAAATTCAAATAACATTTTCGGATAAGATTTTTGGTTGCCACGTGTCCATATTTATTATAAATTTCACATCTCACTCATCATACAATTGAAATACTCCCGATCCTCATAGTTCGACACAATGGAGTACAAGGACGACTCAATCATTGGTGGAGGCGGTTCCACCGGATCACGATGTGGGGGTGTATTTTCCTTTGGAGGACGTAATAGTGCCATTATTTTCGACATGGAATGCACCACTGGAACTGACTGCGAGCATTGTTCACTTGAGGAGCCATGTGTAATGGTTTTCCTCTTTTTTGTTTTCCCTTGAATAATCTATTAAAAAAAATGAAATTGGAAATGCAAGAAATATATATATATATTTATATATATATATAATGACTTTAAATTGAATAAAACGGCAATTAAATTTTTTTTTTACCTCGTCGCCAAGATTTTGACCTCTTCAAACGTTTGTCCACAACACTCCGGCTTCAATGGAAGAGGCAATTTGTATTTTTGCACAAATGAAATTTTGTAGTAGAAAATTTGGTGTGGAAAGTGAATAATATTGGTAGGTATTTATAGAAAAAAATTTCTAGAATTTTTTTAAAATTTTTTTAGATATATTTTTCAATATTTTTTAGCCAAAAATTGGACACTGGTTGGATTAGGCAAGATTTTTTGATTTGAGGCTCAAGGAGAAGCCACGTGGCTTATAGTCGTTGTGCTATGTGGGCTGGTGGGTTAGCGCTGACCTCAGCGGCTGATTTTCATTTTTTTTTACTAATTCATGCACCAACAGTAAAAAATTTGAAAATTAGGCGCTAACGCTGACATCAGCAGCCTGAGGGCAACAACCTAGTCCATTTTTGCCTGTGGGCTTGCCCGGGCTGGTGGGTCCCATGCCTTGCCCGTGCTGCCTTTTGCACGTTAGAGGTCCAAATCTCGTTTGGGAGGGGGGGGGGGGGGGGGCTATGACATGGCAGTTGGGCTGCAGTGGAGGCGCTCTAATAGTATTGAATGCTTTGTTCGTAATAATCAAGGTATTTACCCCCTTCAAGTAAGTCAAGCATTGACACCTCATTTGCATCTTGCAAATCAACCCATTGTGCAATAACTCCCATATATAAACCATCAACAAAGTAACCCTTATGGTGTACTTTAAGTGTGAACATGTCAGCATTAGATGCACACCAATTAATTTATTATCTACCCTATACAAACACAATAAACAACTTACATATTGTCGTACAAACAATAAACAAAAAACATGCATTGGGACCACATTCACAACCCGACATTGTTAAAGTCTGAGTCGGTAGACAACATACATTGGGACCACTTTCTTCCTTTTATTATGCTTTTTCAGGAAGTCTGACATAACGAAAATAATAAAACCCAATGAAGCTCGACATAAACAAAGAATCAAACCAAACAAATGCTTCAAACGAATAAAATAAAGTAAGCTACTTGTTGTATGTGGGAGCTTCCCCACCATATTTGATTTTCATATTCAATCTCTTGCCTTTACCAAATCAGCATTGTCGCACCTTTGTTTCGAATTTTGAAGTCTATTAATTTCCCCCAAATCTCTCTCTCTCTCTCTCTCTCTCTCTCTCTCTCTCTCTCTCTCTCTCTCTCTCTCTCTCTCTCCCTTTTTTGAATCTTTTAGTCTGAACACTAACTTTGATTTGGGAATTGGGAATAGGGAGGGCTAAAAGGGGTATGAGGATTAGAAGGACAAGATTATCCTCAACAGTGACGCACGTGCCATTCACGTGGTGTTTTTTCCAGACATTTGGATGGAATTGTGTAAAAGCTAACAACATGGGCGAAATTGGCAAATAAATTTAAAACAAGGGCTAAATTGTCTAAAAAATTAAGTTAGGGTGCTAAGTTCGACAGTCGAATTAGTTGAAGGGGGTATTCGGTATTTACCCCTAAAATGGACATTGTTGCCTAACTTGGAGGATGGAGGAGGACTATTCATAAGAGGTTGATGACTAAAACTTATTCCTCATAGGGGGATTATGAGGAATAAGTTTTAGTCATCAACCTCTTATAGATAATTCTCATTCGTCCTCCAAGTTAGACAACAATATACATATTATGCTTTGAATACATATGAAATGTAGGCATTTTGCTAGTATAGTCCAGTCTAGTATAGTCCTTCCTATCAAACAAGCCCTTGAAATTTACTATGGTTGTACATCATGCAATTTATTAAGAGACTTTAAAATTAGTGAGAGATAAGCACGAGCTTATATTAGTCAAGAGGTGTTACTCACCCCAAAAAAGTCATCTCACATGTCTTATTTTCTATATGAGAATTTTTTTTGAAATATGTTATGGAATTATACACCAATTTCACTTAACACTAACTCCATCCAAAATTCTGTTGAAAATTGTGGTTTTTAGTTTTTAGTTTTCATTTTTTATGCTTAGATTATAGAGGAAAATGAGAGTGATAAATGGGAGTGAAGATGAGATTGAGAGAGAGGATGAGAAGGGAGGATAGGAGGGAGGAGTAACAAAAGTGAAAACAAAAACTTGAAAGTGAAAACAGTTTCAAATACATTTTAGTTTTCAGTTTTTGTTTTCACTTTTGTTACTCCTCTCCCCCATCCTACCCTCTCATCTTCCCTCTTAATCCCATCTTCACTCTTAGCCTCACTTCCATTCCCCCTCTTTTTCTTGTATATTCTAGCACACAAAATGAAAAATGAAAACTAAAAACTAAAAACTAAAATTAAAATGGTTATCAAAGGGGCCTAAGGAGTTTCACAGTAATTTACTAATTAATAGTTAAAACTAAAAATACATAAGGAGTTTCAGAAAAAGGAAATTTGAAAGGATAACATATTTCAGATTAGAAGAAGAAGAAGAAGAAATAAACGAGAAAAAGAAGACATACAAAGTATTACCATTCATTTGGATGAGGGAAATAACTCAAACTTTAGCCAAAAGTTGGGAATTTAAGGGGAGAAATTGACAATTCCGTTGTTTGGCAATTTAAGCACGAAATCTATTAAATTAAGTGCGGAAAAAATCGTGAAAATTGGGGCATCAAATTTCCGAGGTTAATTTCGACCAAAATATGTGTCATTTCACAATTTATGTAGTGCCATTTAGAGCATCTCCACCTATAAGGGCTAAGTCTAGGGCAAGGGCAAGCAAGGGCTGCCACTATTCACGTGAATAGTGTCAGCCTTGCCATTTGTGGTTCCACCCATGAGAGCTAAGTCTAGGGCGAGTCTAAGGTAAATACTATTTATTGTACTGTATTTCCTATTTTTTTAATACTTTAAACTATTAATTTTGATAATCTTTTGTAATTAATTTTTCAGATAAGATTTTTGGTTGTCACGTGTCCATTATGTTTCAGAAAAGATTTTCGGATGAGAATCTCGATTGCCACGTGTCTTATTCCAGATAAAATTTTCGGATATTCATTAAAAAAAATTATAATCTCATATTTCAGATAAGATTTTCACCCTCTAAAATTATGCCACGTGTCCCATGTCAGATAAGATTTTCAGATATTTAAAAACAATTCTAATCTCAGATTTCAGATAAGATTTTCACCCTCCAAAATTGTGTCACGTGTCATCTCTATCTTCTAAATCCCTCTATAAAACTACAACATCAACTCATACCTCTCACACTATCTCTTATCTATTCCTTCATTTATCAGATTTTAAAAAACACATTCTACTCTCAATGTCAAACTTGAGGAGGGTGTTGGAGAGGCAACAGAAAGAAAGAGAAGAAATCCGGCGTAGACGTGCTAAAGAAGATCGGGACGCCCATGAAGAAGAGGAACAAATGCTTGCAGTAGCGGTGTGTATGCTTAATCAATCAAGGCAGCACCATCATCCTCATGCCCCAAATGTGGACAGACGTAGGGAGTCTCAGGGTAAGAATCTCCTGGAGGATTACTTTATTCCAAATTAGTTATATCATGTTTCTAAGTTTCGAGAGAGATATAGAATGCAGCCACATTTGTTCCAAAAAATTATGCATGATATTTGTAATTACGACACATACTTCATTCAAAAGCATGATGTTGTTGGAGTTTTGGGTCTTATCTCGGAGCAAAAACTTACAGCCGCTTTGCGGATGCTTGCTTATGGGGCATCTGCAGAGCAGGTGGATGAGATTGCAAGGATGAGAAAATCAACTATCCTAGAGTGCTTGGTGAGATTCTGATATGCAGTGGAAAATTTGTACATGAGGGAGTACCTTCGCAAACCCACGCCGAGGGACCTGCAAAAGCTGCTACAAAAAACAGAGGCTTGAGGTTTCCCAGGCATGATTGGAAGCATTGATTGCATGCACTGGCAGTGGAAGAATTGTCCTATTGCTTGGCAAGGAGAGTACGGGAATCGGAAGGGCAAAAAAAGTATAATTTTGGAGGCCGTAGCTTCATTCGACTGTTGGGTTTGGCATGCCTTCTTCGGGGTTGCCGGATCTCAGAATGACCTCAATGTCCTCGGTCAATCCCCGGTGTTCGATGAGGTATTGCGAGGTCATTCCCCCCAGATCACGTACCAAATCAACAATACCGTATATTCTGGTGCGTACTACCTTGCCGACGGAATTTATCCTAGGTGAACGACATTCGTGAAAACAATTCTGAATTCCTAATCGGAGAAGGAAACAAGCTTTACTTCCTTTCAAGAAGGTTACAGGAAAGACGTGGAAAGGTGTTTCGGTATCTTGCAAGCTCGTTGGGCAATTATTAGGGGTGCTACTCGGATGCTAGATGAAGAGGTGTTGCGGAGTAATATGATGACTTGCATCATCCTCCACAACATGATTGTGGAGGATGAGTATGACTACGATGCTCCAGAGGTGTTTGAACCCGATCTCATGAACACGGCGTTGACAAGAATATATGAAAGGCCGATGGGACCAAATGGACTACCAATGGAGCCCGAACCGTTAGTTCGGGATGGTCGATTCAACAACCCCATGATTGATCGTTATCAAGAAATGCAATCTTCATATGTTCACGAGAGACGTCAAGTTGACTTGATTGAGCACTTGTGGGAGATGAAAGGCAATCACAATGGATGAAGTCAAGATTAGTGCTTTGTTTGGAATTATGCTTTATTTTGTGTGTGGTGTTTTTTGGAATTATGCTTTTTTATTATTATTATGCTTTTATGTATGGTTTGTTTTGTGTGTTGTTTGCAATAAATTAAGGTTTATTTTTAATTAATCTTTGTTTTGATGCTCATGTTTTTAATAAATGGTCATATTATTTAATGCTTTTTTTATTTAATGAAAAGGAAACAATACAACAAATTAAAGGATAATACAACAATACAACATATGGCAAAGGTGTTTCAATATAACCTAATGGTTTTCATCATTTTACCAATCCGTATTGCTAGGTCCGTCGTCATGGAAAATTTTTCTTCTAATCATATCCCTTCGTCTATGCTTCCAATAGGCCTTTGTTTCAGGAGACATATGGCTCGTATCCATGGCCATGATTTTCATCTCTTTATCATCCATGTCTTTTTTTGTGCCTGCTGCTGTTGAATTACAAATGCTTCCTCTAGTGCCATGTCTGCTTCATCTCTATTCAAGTCTCTCTCAATTCTTAGTGCAGTGTTCTTAGCTATTTGCTCCAATAATTGCACACATTCATTGTTTGAAGTGCCCCCTCTCTTGGCCTTTGCCGCCTTTCTTCCAATAGGTCTCGGCGGACATGGGAGTGGTGACTTCTTTTCTATTAGGGAGTCTGTTTGTGCAAATAATCTCACGGGAGAATATTCGCCAAAGATTCCTTCGTCTTCTCCTCCTCTCTTTCTCCCTGCAAAATAGATCGGAGTAAAAAACCACACCCGGGGGGTGTTGGCCAAAGGCCCTCCGATGCCTAAGTTAGGTAGGGTAATTCAAGGAAAACCGGGTGGCCGGAGCCGTGTGTGGTGGCTGGAGCCTCGTGTAAGAGAGAGAAAGAGATGAGGTGGCTAGGGTTTTTGAGACATAATTACTGCAGAGCTTTAGTAAGAATTTAGGCGTACCTCAACCATTGTGTGTGGCTATGCTTTTATAGTAGTTTCGGAGGCTAGGGTTTCAGAGGAATAATTCCATAGATGGAAAGGAATTATTCCTCCCCGATTTGGAATTGATTTGATTAATTAGGGATTTGATTCATTAAGGTAAATCAAATCCCTAATTGGGGTAGGTATCAAATCAATTCCTAACTTAAATGGGTAACTCCTCATTTAATTGGGAATTGGGGTAGGAATAGAATTAATTCTCGACCCGATTAGGTAATATTCTATTTAATTGGGTAATCCCCAATTAAATTGAATAATTCCCAATTAGGTCAAATAATCCCCAAATGGAAGGAATTATTTGACCTAGGGTTTTGATTTAATTAGGTTCCCACAAATGCCCCCCCAGCTTCTGCGTGGCGTGTGACGGCATGTAGGAGATGTGGATTAACCGTTGGGCCATCCAACTGCAACTGGGCTTCCTTATTTGAATTGGGCTCCTGCGTGGAGGAGGCTTTTTACTCGGGCTGTCCAGCTGTAACTGGGCTGGAGGTACGCGATCTGCTGCTGGAGCAAGTGGCAGTTTGGGTCATCTTTTTTGTGGCTGATCCAAATTGCTTCAATTCCTTATTCTTTTTGTGCCACGAACTAGGATCAGTATGAGTCAAGGCGATCATGTGCGGAGCAAGGATGTGCTGGAGGTTAGCGGCAGATGGGAAGGGGAGTTTGGCGATGGTCCGCTCGTTCCTCTCACCTACTGCGATGGTAAGTCGCATCCATCTGATCTGCTACTGTTGCCATGGAATTCTTTGCTGTGTCTGACTAACTTTTGTCTCATGCTTGCAGATGATGCCATCCGAAAGAAGCTCGTTCTCGACCCGGATATGACGAAGGTTCGACAAGCTTTGAGCATCCCCGCCAAGTTTCGTGAATGGCGCTGGCTACTGAGCGAACATCGGAAGGAAGTCGGTGGCCTGCCCCCTGCTGAAGATATTGAAAGGTGGAAGTCGCGCTGCTTGGAGCTAAGTGACTTGCCAGTTATGCGGGAGGAGTCATCGACTGAGTCCCCCGATGGTGGGAAAGCGTGCAGTAGCTCTGCTCGAGATGAAGCTGCAGTTTCACGATCAGTGGATACGTCTCCACAGCGAAGGCAATCGAGATCTTCTCTTGCCACGAACAAGTCTTCTACAAGGGAGGTTTCGCCTGCTCAGAAGGCCCATATGGGAGTTGCTCCTGCCTCGTCTGCATGGATCAAACGCTTCATCAGCGCGAACAGCAAGAAGGCCAACGGCATGCAGGAGGTTCGGGAAGTTCTGCTCAAGTCTTTGCCCGTACTGCCTAAGACCCATGATCTGCCATGCAAGGAAGCCGCTGGGAAGCAAGGATTGGGTCGTCCGTGCTGATCTGGGAATCAAGCTGAGAGGACTGTACCTCTGCCTAGCAACCACGACTCATCTGCGGGGCCGCGAACAGTCAAGCGCAGGGCTGACTCAATGTTGCAAGTTGCAGCCAAAAGAGCTAAAAAGTCGTCTGCTCGAGCGAAGAGTCCTCCAATTGCACGAACTGCCGGTCCGGGAACTGGTGATAGCTCTGCTGGGGGCGAGCCCGTGTCTGATCTGCTGAAAACAGGCTTTCTGTCAAGTCCATCTGCTTGCGCTAAGCTAGTTGATCACGTGTATCGAGCTGGTGACCTTTGTGCTTTCTCGAGCCTTCCCTTGGATAAGCAAGAAGAAGCTGCCATGTATCACCTTCAAAAAGGAATGGTTTTTGCTGTTGGGGCCATGCAGAACTCGCGTGATGTTGGCCCCTCTTCTGCCCTGCTCGACGAGCTGGTGAAGAAGAATGCCGACCTGACTGACAAGCTCTCGAACGAGCGGATTCGCCATGATGCGAGGATTTTCGAGATGAAGGAGAGTATGTCCATGCTCAAGAGTTCTGTTGGCCAAAAGGATGGTGAACTCAAGTCTCTTATGGCTGCCCTGCTCGAACGCAAGGAAGCCTACTTCTGCCTCGAACGTAAGCATGCTGCTTTGGCCCAGGATCGTGACAAACTGCTGGTCAAGTTTGATACCCATGTGGAAGCCACGGAGGCATCCAAGGAAGAGAAGGCTGCTAATGCGTACAAGCTGGGATACCTGGATTGCCAGAATGGTACTTCTCCTTGCTGCCATCTCGAAGATGATGACGGTGAGCAGTCTGGTCTTGACCTGCCCCCCGTTCAGAGTGAGCAGGTGGATGTTGTGGATGCAGAAACAGTTGAAGAGCAGATAGCAGATGAAGCTGCAATTGAGGAAGACAAACGCCAAGGTGGGTCAGCTGATGAGGCTAAGGCGGATGCGAAGGAGCAGGCAGCCGAGGCGGTTGAGCAAGTTGTGCCGGTTGGGCAGAATGAGGCTGTTGCCAGTGCAGTTGAGGATGTGATCGGCTAAGGGTCACCTGCTGAAGTTCCCTAGTAGTTGTAGTTCACTTTTGCTATTTTTGAACTTTGTTATTTTCTTTCAATAAGTGGTCTTTGGTTGACCATCTTACTTCTTGTTGAACTTGGCTGATTGGCCGCTTTGTTATGGAATTTTCAGTTGGGACATAGCACTTGGAAGACATAGCACTTGAAAGAGACTCCATTGAGTTTGTGCTCCGGGGAGCAGCTTGTCTGCAATGGAGGTAAGGCTCGTCGCCTGTGTGCGTATGTCGGGGACATAACGCTTGAAAAAGACTCCATTGAGTTTGTGCTCCGGGGAGCAGCTTGTCTGCAATGGAGGTAAGGCTCGTCGCCTGTGTGCGTATGTAGGGGACATAGCGCTTGAAAAAGACTCCATTGAGTTTGTGCTCCGGGGAGCAGCTTGTCTGCAATGGAGGTAAGGCTCGTCGCCTGTGTGCGTATGTCGGGGACATAGCGCTTGAAAAAGACTCCATTGAGTTTGTGCTCCGGGGAGCAGATTGTCTGCAATGGAGGTAAGGCTTGTCGCCTGTGTGCGTATGTCAGGGACATAGCGCTTGAAAAAGACTCCATTGAGTTTGTGCTCCGGGGAGCAGCTTGTCTGCAATGGAGCTAAGGCTTGTCGCCTGTGTGCGTATGTCGGGGACATAACGCTTGAAAAAGACTCCATTGAGTTTGTGCTTCGGGGAGCAGCTTGTCTGCAATGGAGGTAAGGCTTGTTGCCTGCATGTATATGTTTGTGGGACATAATGCTCGAAAAAGTACTTCATTGAAAAGCTTGCTCTTGTATTGATGGTGGTGTGAATACATCGCTTTATTGAATAAAGGAAATTAACAACATAGGCAACATCGAAAGCAGTTTTTCTTCAATTGAAGTACGGGAGGCTCGTCGTCTGCTAGGAGTCGAGCTGGTAAGCGAAGAGCTTCACGGATAGTATCTCCGAAGGTGGTGGGCATTCCATTGTCTTGGAATTTCCTTCCCTTCTAGAGTGTCGAGGGTGTAACTTCCTCTGCCCCCAGATCGGCTGATCATGTAGGGGCCTTCCCAATTTGGCTTCATCTTCTTTGACCCTTGCCTCGGTGATGTGATGAAAGTTTTTCTGAGCACAAGGTCTCCAGGGCGAAACTGTCTGATCTTGGCCTTCTTATTGTAGCAGGATGTCAACTGCTGCTGGTAGGCGGCAACTCAAACAATGGCCTTTTCTCGTTCTTCTTCGAGCAGGTCAAGGTTGATTCTCATCTGCCTGCAGTTTTGGTCAAGACTGCCCACCTCAATGCTCATAGAAGGGACTGTGATGTGTGGGGGAATGATTACCTCCGTCCCATAGGCCAAGGAAAACGGTGTCTCTTCGGTCGATCTCCTTTTGGTTGTGCAATAAGCCCATAGAACTCCTGGCAGCTCGTCGACCCATTTTCCTTCTGCGCCTTCCAGTCTTTTCTTTAGGCAGTCTAGCACGATCTTGTTGGATGCCTCTGCTTGGCCATTGCCTTGCGGGTATCTGGGGGTTGACAGGTGTTGCTTGATGCCATACTTTGCAAGGAATGCAGTGATCTACCTGCCCACGAACTGCGTACCATTGTCGGTAACTATCGATTGTGGGCAACCGAATCTGCAAATGATGTGCTTCCAGATGAACCGTTCAACGTCAGCTTCCTTGGTAGAAGATAAAGCCTCGGCCTCGATCCATTTGGTGAAATAATCAGTGGCAACGATCATCATCTCCTTATTGGCAGGTGCTGTCGGCATAGGTCCCACCAAGTCAATGGCCCACTGCATGAACGGCCATGGACTGTTCTGCGGATTGTATTCCTCAGCTGGCAAGCCAGGGATCGGCTTGTACCGTTGGCATCGATCACATCTTCGAGCATACTCCGTGGAGTCTTTGCGCATGGTAGGCCAGAAATAGCCGATACTGAGAGCCTTCTGAGCAAGCGACCTGCCTCCAGCGTGATTTCCACATTCGCCGTCGTGTATTTTGCAGAGAACCTCGAGCGTTTGCGGGTACTTGATGCAAGTGAGATGAGGCCCGTAGTATGATCTGCAGATAAGCGTGTCGCCTTTCATGTAATATCTTGCAGCCTTCTGCTTAATTTTTCTGGCCTCGGACTTGTCCTCGGGCAAGTTTTCATTCACTAGGTAGTCAATGATGGGTTCTTGCCAGATAGGATCCTCGTCGATCTGCATTAGGTCCGGTTGTTCTGCCTCTTCTATGCTAGGCTGGTCAAGGTGCTCGACTGGGATGGAGCGTCTGAAATGGGTATCCAGTGCTGATCCTAAGCTTGCCAGTGCATCTGCGTGCACGTTCTCTGCTCGGGGCACTTGCTGGATGGTGAAGGTGGGAAATGCCTTCAACAACTCTTGGACTTTGTCAAGGTACAAGATCATCCTTGGGTGCTTCGCCATGTATTCTCCTGAGGCTTGACTTGTGATCAGCTGGGAATTTGAGTAGATGGCCAGCTTCTTGATCGATAGCTACTTTGCCAAGCGCAAGCCAGCGAGCAATGCCTCGTACTCTGCCTCGTTATTTGAAGCCACGAAGCCAAGTGTGATAGCTTGCTCCAACAGGGTTCCCTCGGGGGTGATGATGACTACGCCAGCTCCAGCTCCTTTCTGGTTTGATGCTCCATCTACGCGTAGCTGCCACATGTCTCTGGGTTGATCAAGTTCCGCGGAAGTCTTGTCTGCTCTCGAACTTTCCTTCTTTTTGCTGACCAGCTTCTCTTCTTCGGCCGATGGTGTGAACTCTGCAACAAAGTCTGCTAAGGCTTGGGCTTTTATTGCAGTCTTTGGCTGGTAGAGGAGGTCGTATTGGCTTAGCTCTATTGCCCACTTCATGAGCCGCTGAGAAGCATCAGGACTGTGGAGGATTGATCTCAAAGGAAAGCCAGTCATAACGATGACTCGGTGAGCTTGGTAATAAGGTCGCAGCTTTCTCGCAAAAATGATAAGGGCCAAAATGAGCTTCTCCAATTTCGGGTAGCGAGTCTCTGCATCGAGGAGAGCTTTTGACGTATAGAATATCGGATGTTGGGCCCCAAGTTCTTCTCGAATGAGAGCTGAGCTGACGGCCGAGTTGGACACTGCCAGGTACACGAACAAGTCTTCATCAGGAACTGGCTTCGAGAGCAGGGGAGGTGAAGTAAGATAGGTCTTTAGACTCTGGAAAGCTACTTCGCACTCCTCGTCCCACTTGTCTCTTTACCCCTTCTTCAAAGCTTTGAAGAATGGTCTGCACTTGTCGGTAGACTTCGAGAGGAATTGGTTGAGGGCTGCTGCTCTGCCCGTCAGACTTTGTATTTCCTTCACTGTGGAAGGTGACTTCATCTCGAGAATAGCTTTAATTTGGCGTAGGTGTGCCTCTATACCTCGTTGTGTGACTAAGTACCCCAGGAATCGACCGGATGATACACCGAACGTGCATTTACTTGGATTCAGCTTCATACAGTATTGGCGGAGCAGGCTGAATGCTTCGACGAGGTTTTTAAGGTGGTCTCCACGCTTGGGGGCTTTGACCAGCATATCGTCCACGTAGACTTCCATGGTTCTGCCGATCTGCTCCTTGAAAATCTTATTCACGAGCCTTTGATAGGTTGCTCCAGCGTTCTTCAACCCAAAAGGCATGACCTTATAGCAGTAGGTCCCTCTCTCGATGATGAAAGAGGTCTTCGCCTTGTCATCGTCGTACATCATAATTTGATTATAGCCGGAGTAGGCATCCATGAAGCTGAGCAGCTGGTTGCCGGAAGTTGAATCCACGAGCTGGTCGATCCTCGGCAATGGGAAGTTGTCTTTAGGGCATGCTTTGTTGAGGTCGGTGTAATCGACGCACACTCTCCATTTGCCCTTTTCTTGTTTTGCCACCAGAACAACGTTGGCCAGCCATTCTGAGTAGGAGACCTCTTCAATAAATCCAGCGGCTAGAAGCTTGTCGATCTCGGCTTCAATGATCGCGACTCACTCGGGAGCGAAGTTGCGTCTCTTCTGCACCACGGGCTTGCTGGCAGGGTTGACATGGAGGCGGTGGTAGATGATGTTTGGGTCGATACCGGGCACGTCAGATGGTGACCACGCGAACATGTCTTTGTTGTTTTTGAGGAAGGTGGTAAGCTCCACCTTCTCGTCTGGGCTTAGGCGCGAGCCGATCCGCGCTTTCTTGTCTGGATAGTTAGGATCGAGGGGTACTAACTCAACGTCTTCCTCAGGCTTTCAACCTTCTTCAAGGGAGCCTTCCGGGCGGATTCCCTCATCTCGATCCTTCTTGTTTGGATTCTGGCGCGAGCCTATCTGCGCTTCTTTATCTGGCTGGCCAAGATCAGGGGGTACTAACTCAACGTCATCCTCAGACTTCCAACCCTTTTCAGGGGAGTCTTCCGGGCGGATTCCCTCGCCTTGATCTTTCTCGTTTGGATTCTGGCGCGAGCTGATCTGCGCTTCTTTGTCTGGCTGGCCAAGATCAGGGGGTACTAACTCAACGTCATCCTCAGACTTCCAACCATTTTCAGGGGAGTCTTCTGGGCGGATTCCCTCGCCTTGATCCTGGCTCATTAATTGCTATTGTGGGGTAGCAGCTCCCTTCTCGTTCGAGCTTGCTTGTCTGCTGAGAGCGCTTCGTGCCTCGTTGGCAGCTTGCATTACTGGTGTGAATTGCACCTGCTTGCTCTTCTTGACTCCGTGAGCTGTGCATCTTCTTGCCATGGCTTGGTCACTATTGATCTGCCCGATTCCGCCTCCAGGGATGGGGTAGCGAATCTTCTGGTGTAGAGCAGATGTGATGGCCTCGATCTTGCTGATCCACGGTCGGCCCAAGATTCCGTTGTACGGGGAGATCTCGTCGATGACCATGAAGGTTTGCGAGCAGACTACTGAGGGTGAGTGGACATCAAGGTCGATCAGTCCAACAGTGATTGATGTGGCCCCATTGAAGCCAGTGAGCTACCTTGCAAGTTTGCTAATCTTGGGCTCCAATCCCATCTGTTGGATGACAGATAGTTGCAAGATGTTGGCTGCGCTGCCCTCATCCACATGAACTCGCTCGATCACAGCTTGTTCAATCTGAATGCAGATGACTAGGGCGTCATTATGCGGCAGGTCAAGCCCGATCAAGTCTTTCTTCTGGAAACCAATTATGGGTGTATCCACGATAACTGGTACTCCTGTTGTGACTTGGGAGACATAAGTCACCTGCGCGATCTTCCTCTTGTGCTCCTTGGTGGTCAGCCCGGACTCCTAAGAGTCCGCTAGAATGGTGTTGATTCGAATGACCTTTTGGGGAGGTTCCTTGGCAGCCGCATCACGATCCTCGATCTGTTGGATGGCCTTCTTTGCGACAAATTCTGTGCAATGACCTTCTCTGACCAGCTCCTGAAGATGCCTTTTCCAAGCATTGCAATTGTTGGTGTAATGACCGTGCTCTCCGTGGAATGCGCAGTGTTTACTGGTGTCCCTCTTAGAGGGGTCTCCTTTCATGGGTGGCGGTCGCCTCACCCACGGCTTGTCCTTCACTTGAGCCAGGATCTGATGACTTGGGACAGCGAACTCAGTGAAGGTCCCAATTTCTGAGCTTCCCTCTCGGGGCAGCGATCTGCGCTTATCTCTGGCTTTTTGCTCGAACTGGTTGCTCTTTTGGTTTGCCTGCTTCGTCGGGTGATCAACTTGCTTGCTGGCTTTCTTTGCGTCGATCCGATCATCGTCCCAAAGTGCGTAGAGTTCTGCCGTCGCGAACACTTCTGCCAAGGTTTGACTTGGTGTTATGGCCAGTTCTCGGTATAGCTCGTGCTCGGTTGGCAAGCCCTTCTTGAAACCTGAGGATGCAACTTGGTCATTGCATCCTATGATGTTAGCCTTTTCAGCCTTAAACCGTCTCAGGTAATCTCGTAGAGACTCGTCTGACTTCTTGCGCAGGTTGAACAGATGGTCTGCATGCTTTCTGACCGTCTTGTAGGAGGTGTACTCCTTTGTGAAGATGAAGGCCAACTCCTTAAAGTTTCCTATCGATGCAGACGGTAGAGTGTGGAACCAGTCTTGAGCTGCTCCTCGCAGGGTCATCGCGAACACTTTGCACATCAGGGCATCGTCTGCCTTGTACAGGATCATGGCGCTCTTGAAGTGCCTCAAATGGCTCTCAGGGTCAGAGTCCCCTTTGAATGGAGTGATGGATGGCGTTGTGAACCGCTTCGGTGGAGGAGCTCGTTCCACTTTGTCGGTAAAGGGTGAGCAGTCAACTCGATCAATTTCCTTATGCAGGGCCTCCTCCGTGCTTCCTTTAAGTTGGAGAGCTTGGAGTCGATCATTTATTAGCTTCTCGACGTCCTCTGCTCGCAGGACTGGAGTCTCGGGCCGGCGTCTTCGGTGCCTCGAGCGCGACCCGCTAACTTCTTCCTCGGTCCCCAAGGGTCGATCCCCTTGGGTGTTCTGCCCGTGGGGCAGATTAGGAGATTGAGCTTGTGAGGATTCCTCTACATCTTGTCGCCGCGTGTTGGTCATAGAGCAGGTTGGTGGGCGTCGATCATCATCTTCTGCCCGCAAGGAGGGTCGTTCAGGTCGACGTCTTTGGTGTCTCGAGCGTGACTGGCTAACTTCTTCCTCGGTTCCCAAGGGTCGATCCCCTTGGGTGCCTTGCCCGTGGGGCAGATTAGGAGATTGAGCTTGTGAGGATTCCTCTACAGCTTGCCGCCGCGTGTTGGCCCTCGAGCGGGTTGGTGGGCGTCGGTCGTTGCGCTCGTCACGCAACTGCTCACGAACTCGAGCTCCTTGTGGGCCTAAGCGGGCGTGGACATTAGACTGCGGGCCTAGCCTCTCGAGCACATTGGTCCTTGGTCCTAGCCTCGAACGGCTCAGAGTACGGCTCGCGACTGTCTGCGTCTCATCTACTCGGTCTCGATCTCTCCTCTACCGGTTTGCCCTTGTCTGACCAGCCTGGGACCTCTCGAACTGCTCGCCGACATGCTGGTGTGCCCTCATCTCCTCGTCACGGGGTCCAAGGTTAGGGCCTTGATTCAAGTTGATCTGCCTGAGTAGCTGGCCAATCAGGTTGTTCTAATCATCGACCTTCTGTGTGAGTTGATCGACCCGTGAGTTAAGGTCCACCTGACTGCGCGGGTCAAGTAGAGTGCTGTGCATCGGGCCCAACGGCAAATGGGCTAGGGCTCCATTAGACGCGTACACAGGTGCATATGTCGAGTGTGATCGCAGAGGAGGGAGAGAATGGATCTGCTCCAAGACTGGGATGACGTCGGAGTAGCCATGGGGCTGAGCAGCAAATTCGGTAGTTGAGTGGTGTGGCTGCTGCTGTGCTACGACGGCAGGACAGCGAGGCAGAGCAGCTCCTGTAATCGGCGCTGGCAACTGCAAGGCTGTGGAGGTCCCGGGGTCATGTGGCGGCTGTTCTGCAATTCCAGCAGCTGAATGCTGCTGCAAAGCACCGGAGGACGACTGCAAGGCGTTGGCAGCCACGATTCCGTGCGGTTGCATTAAGGTTTCCACCACGAAACCATGAGATGGGCTCATCGTGGTGGCGTTACTCTTCGTACGTCTTGTATCAACCATGGTTGTCCGAAAAAATGTGTGAAAGATGGATTTAGAGCACGCTTTGAATATATCTCGTGCTCTCAATGAAAGCACCAATTTGTTTGTACAAATAATCTCACAGGAGAATATTCGCCAAAGATTCCTTCGTCTTCTCCACCTCTCTTTCTCCCTGCAAAACAGATCGGAGTAAAAGACCACACCCGGGGGGTGTTGGTCAAAGGCCCTCCGATGCCTACGTTAGGTAGGGTAATTCAAGGAAAACCGGGTGGCCGGAGCCGTGTGTGGTGGCCGGAGCCTCGTGTAAGAGAGAGAAAGAGAGGAGGTGGCTAGGGTTTTTGAGAAATAATTACTGCAGAGCTTTAGTAAGAATTTAGGCGTACCTCAACCATTGTGTGTGGCTATGCTTTTATAGTAGTCTCGGAGGCTAGGGTTTCAGAGGAATAATTCCGTCGATGGAAAGGAATTATTCCTCCCCGATTTGGAATTGATTTGATTAATTAGGGATTTGATTCATTAGGGTAAATCAAATCCCTAATTGGGGTAGGTATCAAATCAATTCCTAACTTAAATGGGTAACTCCTTATTTAATTGGGAATTGGGGTAGGAATAGAATTAATTCTCGACCCGATTAGGTAATATTCTATTTAATTGGGTAATCCCCAATTAAATTGAATAATTTCCAATTAGGTCAAATAATCCCCAAATGGAAGGAATTATTTGACCTAGGGTTTTGATTTAATTAGGTTCCCACAGAGTCCAATGGCGAATCGTGGAGCGGCGTCTCATTCAACACAACCGGCGGACCGGGGGGAATAATTTTGAATCTCGAACAATCCTTCACAACTTCCCAACATTGAAAATGCACGAAACTTTTTTTGCCTTGCCCCATGGCACCGAACCACATTTGTGCTTGGATGATCCATTAAAAATAAATAATTGGAAGTGCAAGAAAAAAAAAATATTATGCAAGAAAATATAAACTATTTTGAAATGCAAGAATAAAATTGATTATGCAAGAAAATATAGACAAATTGGAAATGCAAAAAGAAAAAAAAAGATTATGCAAGAAAAAGAAATAGAATATGCAATAAATAAAAAAGTTACATTAAATTGATTAAAATGGAAAATATAAATATTTTACCTCGGTAAGATTTTGACCGCTTTGAGTGTTCTCCCTTGCTTTTGTCAAGGCATTTCTCTATTTTCCTAACTCTTTATTCAAAAGTTTCCATCTAGTAGACAAGGCCATTTCGGTCCGAATAGAACCCGAGTGTTGACAAAATTGCTCCACATATGATGGAACTTCATCTCATTGCCCGTGATAGGGTCATGACTAACATTCACCCAAGACTGACACAACACAATATCTTCCTGAGTTGACCACGAGCTTCCGGTTTCAACAGAAGATGACATTTGTTTTTTTTTTTTAATACAAATGGAAAGTAGTAGAAAAATGTGAGTGGAGAGTAAAAAATATTGGAAGGAGAAGAGTTTGTATGGAGAATTGGTGTGGGAAGTGAAAAATGTGAGTGGAGAGTAGAAAATATTGGAAGGAGAAGAGTTTGTATGGAGAATTGGTGTGGAAAGTGAATAATGTGAGTGGAGAGTAAAAAATATTGGATGGAGAAGAAATTGTATGAAGATTTGGTGTGTAAAATAATAAAATGGTTAGGTATTTATAGGGAAAAAATACATAAATTTTTCGATTTTTTTGGAATTTTTTTAGCCAAAAAAACGAGGACCGTCGGATTTCTGGAAAAAAACCGATTGGAGAGGCCCGGTTGCGACACGTGTCAAATGCCCGTTGGAGTCTGTCAGCGCGCTTTACACGCGCCAACGGTAAAAAAAATTTGAATTACCGTGCGCTGGAGTCACCGTGACATCAGCGGTGACATCACCGCCCTCGGGTTGAAGCCCAGACAAGACTTGCCCTTGGGCCTGCCCGGGTTGGTGGGACCCAACGATTGCCCGGGTTTGGGTAGAGCACTGGACTTGCTCTTACAAATTCGACATATATAAAACCAAACACTGAAATCTTTAATTGCCAGAAATTGAAATCATGAAAATCTAAATTCCGTCATTTTAGAATTCTATGCAATCTTCAATTCCTTCATCCAAATAGAGGATTAGAGAATGAAGAAAATAGAGTGTCGGAGATGGAGGAGGCCAAGAACCAAGTGTTGTTTTCATTGCCAACACTTCGATTGGCACATGTTGAAGGAGCTGAAGAAGGTTCACGCAGAGATATTTGAATACGATAATTCGAAGCCAACGTAGGTGAATCAGAACTTCCAATAAAAGGATAATAAAGAGCAACGATACACGTAATGTTATACCATTCGAGTTGTGAATTATCATTGCAGCATTTAACTCTTAATAAAAGAATTGAAAAGATAAGAGATACTTGTGCTGATAACGTCTTATAAAAAGATGAATAAAGAAAAAGAAACCATTGAATATTTGAAACTAGTACAAACAGCATAAATTTGAACACGAGACGGCAATTGCCTGTGTGGCAGGCAGTCACCAATATTCTCTCAGCTGTATAGGGTTCTCTTGAAACTTTAAGATTTCTCAGGTGCTAGAGAAAGAGCTATTGATTTAAAAATAACATCTAAAGTTCAATTTACATTGCTCAACAACAACTGGCCCCATATCTACAGTATACACCTAAAAACCGAACCCTTGCGAGACAGCTTCAATTTCCAAAGAATCCATCTCTTGCCTAAACCATATGAACAAAAAGAATCTCCATCTAAACGACGTTGAACTTATGTTTATCATCAGCTTCAATTAAATCTTCTTGGCACAGTGCATACTTGTGTTCGAAGGACCAGTGGCCTTTTGTGGTCAGGACTTGCAAAATTAAGGTAAAGTCCTAATCTGCAAGATTCAAAAAAATCTAGTTAATAAAAGAACCAAGATAATCACCAATGTGGATTGGAATAAATTCAATTGCCCCCAAATGAGCACAAGTATTAACTTATAATGGGCAAAAATCAGCTAAGAAAATCTTTGTTTCTACCTTTCATTGATTTTCCAGATTCTGTATTAGGGATTTCATGAACACGATACTCTTAAACGCTGTAAAACATGCTGCCAGCCAACTTTATCCCGTTTATAGAAAAGTTAAAAACTAGATACATTTCACTGCAGTCAAGTGCACACTTATTTGTTTAGCATTTCATGACAGGTTTTATAAGCTCTAATTAATATACATGAATGGATTCCTTATCCAAGATTTGTATATTTCTTCGGAGTTATAAATATGTTTCACTAATATAAGAAAACGAAGGCAATAGATCATTATCCTACTTTAAATGTAAAATTTAGGATCTGCGAAAGTACCTGATTATTAAAGCTAAGTAAGAAGGCAAATATTTTAAAGATAGACTAATTCCATGGTTGTGACAAAGAAACATTTGGCGTAGATGCCTTTAGCCCTTGTTTGCAATGTATAGCAGATTTGAGCACATTGTACTGTTCAGTAACAATTTTATACAGAGCTTGTGTGTATGTCTCCCTAGCCTGCAAGAGAGAACAGCCAGAAAACTTAGAAACAATAGAGAAGTTTATACAACAATTAGAGCTAATTTCAATTTTGCGCCGTGAACTTTGACACACGTGGCACTTTGGTCCCTGAACTTCAACAAAGTCCCAGTTTGGCCCTCACAGAAAGTGTCAGTTAATCCCCCTTCAAAAAGTTAGTATGTCACACACATCACCACTAATTCAAGGTAATTTTGATCACTCAAGCTGAAAAAAAGAAACGAACAGAAGTTAAAACTGAAAAGACCTGTAAATCTGAAAAAACATAGGCCGAATTTCTCAGGATTTCTCAGGCTTTAGGGCTTTAGTGATCAACAACATGACCTTTTCAACCGCATGCAGCTTTTTTCCTTTAGTAGCACAATATAGCTTGATGACTAAAATTGGGACGTTTTGAAGTTCAGGAACCAGAGTAAGAATGGTCAAAAGTCGAGGGATAAAGGTGAGATTTAACAATTACAAATTGTTGACCAATCTATTCCGGTTGTGCACCAGTCATTACATAATTGTTGACTTGCTAAGGAAATGACTATTACTTAACTGCTAATGTTCATCACCAATAAACAGGCGGAGAAAAGTTTTCCACACTGTTCAGCGGTTCTGTAAAATGGTATGATGACATGATTTAAATGCATATGACAAAGGCAAAATTACATAAGATCTTTCGTTGCAAAATAATGTAAAGATCAAGAAGCATATGACAGGAACCATCCACATCAACCAGGCAAGTGGAAGACATGTATACAGCACACACCTCTTCAGGATTTTGACAGGAAGCAGAAATATCAGAAAAGGTGATTTCTGGTGCAACCGACAATCCAGTACCATGGAAGGAGATCATTCTCTTCTCTCCAATTTCTTTTTCCACCTGGAAAAGAATTGTATCACAAAAGACGAAAAGTAGCACAGGAAAAACCAAAACAGAGACAACAAACCTGGAGCGGTGGGGGCATGATGTTGTGGCACAACAATGCTAAGGGATATATATGCCCTGGAGCAGCAGAATGTTCAGCAAGCCTTCTTAGATTGTCCAGTGAAGAAGCATCAAAAGGTGCCTGACCAGTCAATAAGTTTCTTTAGTGTGTAAAAATGTGTTCTAAAGAAAAATATATAGGAACAAAAATTATACTTGTAAGGCTTCCATGGCTAACTATTTTGCTGGGTACAGATCACACTAAAAGGCCATTGGTAATTTTAATTATCTCGTCATAAGTTCCAACAATTATGAAGAAATTCATTCATAGTGACATCTTTGTCAAACCCATTAGGGTTTACAAAAGAAAGAGATGGAAGAGGAAGTCATTTAATTTGGTCTTTAAATCTGGCAAATTTTGATTCCTGCGATTAGTTTCTAGCTTGTTCTCTAAGTTTTCCAGATTTTAGTAGGATTTCTAAATTCCCTATTTTATTTAGGTTAGAATTTCTGTTTTAGCAAGGGATTTTTTATCCTATTGTCTAGGTTTTAGTTTGCTATAAATACCCCTCTCATGTAATTCATTATGGAGTTGAGTTGTTGAGATATAAAGAAAAGTTTATTTTCCAGAGATTGGAGACTACTTAGTGTGAAGCCAAACCCCTGGAGTGATTCCAGGCCTATCCTTGTTCGTTCTATTCTCTGTTTTCCATTGTTTCCACTTCAGCTAAACTACCTAAATTCTCAATTCACCCATATCCTACATCACAGAGTCATTGGTTTTCTCAAATATTGTTGTAACAAGACTTCTTGATATCCACATTGAGAAACCACAGTAAAAAAAAAAATGATTGCAGCTAAGTAGAAAACTTAATATAATAGCACCACCAACTCCATATTGGTAAATTCTTAGTCATAGGAATAGTATATGCCAACATTAACCAACTGTAGCCTATTCCACAACTAAGTTGACGTCAAATTTAGTAAATATTTTCTTTAGTAAATTATTTCAACAAAAAAATAGGCTGGAGTGTAGTTCAAAATAATCCACAATCTATTTATGGTTGCCTCTAGAGATGTTGAGTCCCTGTTCTATCCATGCTCAGTACATGGTTTGCTTGAGCTGAATCCATAATTTACAATTACAACACATGGATGGAAATTTAAGACCTTATGTAGCAACACTACAGAGACAATTGCATGATAAAAATCATCACAGAAACAATGAATCTCTTATCGAGATAAAAACTTTTAACAAAAAGATCACTAGAGAAAATAAAAAATAACATATATCAATAATAGAAATCCAAAAATATCTCTTATCCAACTTCTCATGCATGATAAAGTTGAAAGAGCTTACTGGGTACCATTCTCCTGTTACAGGATCTGGCCGGTCCCTTCCACCACTAGGTGCAATCCATACAATTTGCGACCCACCCCTGCACTTAAACATGTTTGATTACATGTCTGCATTTGAAAGCATATGAAAACACATAGATTTGATTACTTCAAAGAGTCTTACGTTTTCTTATAGAAAAGGAAATGCATGACGTGTCACAAAAAACCATAATACAAGAACAGTTTCCAGTGTATTGTCTCTTAAAAAAAAAAAAAAAAAAAAGAACAGTTTCCAGTGTAAAGTACATTATGCCATTAACCATGAAAACTTTTACAACCCAACTCTTTCTGTTTCTGGCCATTTTCTTTCACTGCCACAAATATGCAAATAAGAGCGAACAGCTGAACAATCTCTTAACCCACACACCTTCCAGATATCAGGGAAATTTTTCTGCATTTTAACATATTACCTTGTATTCTACATATTTATCACTGACAACTTTAAAGCTGCCAATCCAAAGCTATACACGTAAAGACCAGACTGGTATTTTGTCTCAGTTGCACAGCAGTTGTACCATACTTCCAAAGCATTACCAACACAGGCACTGGCCGCTAAATACTGTGATTTAGTGTAAATTATTCCCTTACAATCATTGAACTTAGCAATCACCTCCTGTAGTGATTTAAATTAAAGCAATCATGCCCCCCTATTTGGCAAACCTACCACCAGATCCACCTAAAGGTGACAATACCATTCAGCATTAGTCACATTGAGGAACCTTCACTCTCTGCGTCTCGCCCCAAGAAAGAAAAGTATCTTCATTCTCACTTCTGATACAATTCCTCTATTTTGACATGCTAATATAGAAAATCAGAGTTACGTGTCCATTAAGTACCAGAAGGATGCATGGAGAAAAGAGGGCAGCACCACCTTGAGTTGCTATGCATTGTAGTATGCTAACAAGTAAAATCAGCATAGCTCCTCACCAGTTTGTTACTAGCCACTTTTCACAACCACGAGATGTACTTTAAAAAATTCAGTTTGTTCTGGACATGTATAATGCCCTCTAAGGTTCACAGAGACAAGAAAAGAACACTGTAAGAGCAAAGGAAACAAAGATATAAAGGAATAAGAGATCAGGGTTCATTGTCTGGGGAAACAAAAGAAAGAAACAACAACAAATAAGGAAAACACTTTCTACAAACAACTTGACATTGTAGTAGCACCATGGACCATGATGAGCAAAAATAAGAAGAGCAACTAATAATAATCAAGCCAACTTTGACCAATGCATAGACAAACAAAACAACTGAGGTACCTCAACAGCAAAGCCATTTCCTTCAAACTCCGCGTATTTGCTTTTCTTTTCATTTCAGTAAGCTCAGGAACATCATTCATGTGCTTCTTTGAGTACACACATATCAGATTCCTGTAAGAAAACGAAAAATGAGAATTTCATCACTTAACTAACACAAGCATTGCATACTAATTGCATAACATTATCTAAGAACTTTACCTTCCCATGCTAAAGGGCTTACAAAGAGGATCTGTCACAACTCTATCTCCTGCTATGTAGGTCTGCAGCACAAAGTCTAAAATTTGGTTATGCAAACAGTTAAAAATGCACAAAATAGCATGTGTCCATTGTACGCTTAGAATGAAGACATAGCGATTCACCATGTTCTCAGAAAGATATGAGTTTGTTGTTTCAAGCAATAAGGCAATGACAGCTGGATCTGCTTCAGTTTGGTGGTTTGATATCAAAAAAATGTTGTGACCCTGCACGCATAATCCAGAAGCCTTACATCACATGAGTCAGCTCTGAGTGTCTTCATGAAACACTAACTAATATTTTTCAAATTTTATCCCCTTACTGACCAAATGACCAGGCGTTGATCATCAGTGACACAACAACAAAACTAATGAAGATAATAGGGCATCTGCATACTGCATACTGCATACCACAGTACCATCAGGATCACACCACCAAAAAGCACAAGACAACTACTGGTCAACCAAAATTAAGATATTAGCACCCAAATGAAGTTATAGCCCAAATCTTGTATCCCATTCTACACGGATCAGTTTGCTTCTGTGCTATTGCTTTAATCTAGTGCCAAAATCACCAAGAATAGTTATTATTTTCATAGCCCAAGAAAGGAACTGACTGACTACACTTGGCATGCCCTCTCTATGACTTTGTTTTCAAAACAATTGTTTTTACACTGTTTCAAAAGACTTCAACATACATATGTACAAAACTTGAACTGCCAAACTTGCATTTAGATCTCATGCATATGTAAGGCCACTATATAACTTTTAAACAACAAAACAAGAACAAAGTTCAGTGTAATTTTAGTGCTAGAAAGTAACAGCGTTTCACAATTCAACAATATTTAGTAGTTACTGCACAACCCAAAAAAGAAATAAAGCTCAATACTCAGATAACGTACCTGTTGAATCTTCTCTTCAATATCTTTGAAAACAGAAATATTGCCAACATATGAGTTTCTGCACATATAATCATCAGAGCTTAGGACATCAATATGATAAAACACACAAGGGAAATAATATTATATTGATATAAAAAAGACGAAATTACCTCCATGTGAATAGAACTGTTAGATGATGAATAGAGTTAAATTGACTAAGTGAAATACAACTTATATGAAAGCAAGAAACAGCAAAGAAGATAGAAAATGTGAGTGGTGATCTATTTTTCTGTTTTCTCATCTGAGTATTCTCTGTTAACCAGTTTTTGCAAAAACTCTTCCTGGTAATCGAACACCCTTATTATTGAATTTTTCTATTCCACAAGAATATGTGAAAACAGTAAAAAGACGTAGTGTAGATTTCAGATTTACCAAAAAATACAGTGAAAAATTTAGCCAAAAATAACAAGATGGAAGGTTTATAAAATGAGATATTTATTCAATAAACCATTTTAGCATGACATATTATACAAAAACTCATAGTGAACCTATTTGGAGAGAAAAACCCAAAACTAGCCACTTGTCATTTTCTAATTGGTTCTTAGTGTGTTAAAATTTTATATGAACCACATAGAAAATAACAAGTGGCTAGTTTTGGGTTTTTCACTCCAAATAGGCTCTATAAGGGCTAGTTTTCAGAAAAACCCAAAAGACAGCCATTGCACAACCTCTCCACAAAAAAATTTCCTTGCTTCTCAACAAGTACAGAAGAAGCCAGGACAACTCAGCTCAGTCTCACCTCTTCGAAGAGTGTATACCACAATCTTTGTGCAATGGTCCAATATAGGAATAACTAATCAATATCCTCTGCTCCACTTCTACAAATGGAATGCTAAGGAGGCAAAAGACATACACTAAGCCTTCTCCACTGAACATTATGACAAGGATTAACCCTCAGACCATACAAATGACTGATGAAGATGGTAAAAGTATTAATCCGCAGTCCATACAAATGATTTATAGGTTCTTATTCCTCTGATGGGATTGTGAGAAATCAGTTGATTCAATGCTCTAAACGTACACCTTAGCGTACTGCAACTCCTATCTCTTTGGACAAGTTATTCTACCACAAGTCCTGATTACAACAGAATTTATATTATTCCAAACACAACAGTATTTTACTTCATCACTTTATTTCAAATATGTCACACCTTAACGAATCAGCTACCACAATGTTTTGCAAACCCAGAAACCAATTAAAAGTCTTACATCAGATCCGAATAACCCTTCAAAGTTCAAACCAATTGACATAGGATAGCAGAAACAGATAGGAAAAATAAAGAGATCCGGACTCACTCAGGCCTTTGGCATCGTACAAAAGGTGTCCAGTAAACAAATTAGAAAATTCTGGCATCACACAGAAGGTGCCTTGGAATCAATCCAAGTCAACCTATGCCTCACACACAACCAGGAATTCACAAGAACTTTCTTTTTTCACTAAATGATTTTAAAAGCTTACAAAGTAGCCCCTTTTATAGGGTAATTGGTACATGAATCTGGAAAGATCCACATTAATACACTTAGGAATTCTAGAGACATAATTATGACACCTAATATATTAATCATGCGACATAGAGAGAGTCAAAGACAGTAACATTCAGAAAATTGCATAATAAGCATAGGAAACTAGAAAAATTATCATTTACAAAACTTTGAACTTTGCTCCTGCGTCACTAATTCAGAGTTATGTTTGAACCATCCAACTGCGAGTTGGAGTGGAGGAATGATGAACCATTCACAATTCCAGCCACTTCAATACAAACAAATTTTTTTTAAGAGACATCAGTCACATTAGTCTTTAACTTGTTGCATAAGAGCAATTAAAGAATCGTAGAAAACCATAGAAATAATATTTAAAATTTTCAATATAATTAGTATATAAAAGAAATTCCCATACAAATTAAATTAATTAATTTCAGTGTCATGATGAATGATCTGAAGCACGTTGGATAAAAAATCACCCATCACCCAGTCAGTTTTAAGGCTCCGTGGACTTCATGAACCAATGCATAAACAGTACATTCACTTTCAGAAAAAGCAGACTACATGGATAAATCCATTAATTCTCACTTACTATGTACCAAAAGTAACTGATGAAGATGGTAAAAGAATGGAACTTGTCAAGTCACCTGAAATCAACTAAAGGACGAATATAGTTTTGACCAAACATGTAGTAGTCAAAAGGCTCTCGCATTGCTTTGTGATATGGGGAGAAGACAAATGGGTCCTGAAAAATTACTGTATATCATATACAAGAAAACAAAATGATAATGTGGTTTCTGATATAACCCATAGATACACCAGAAACTATGGCAGCTGTGCGATAACGCATAAAAAACCAAATATTACCTCTATATCCAAGAATACACGATCTAATACAGCAGTCATATTGGACAACACAATCTCATCTGCCTTGGGATTTCCACTTTGGAGAATCTGAATCATGATACCGTAGAATTACAAAACAGAAAATGAGTTTCTTAGCTGTTAGATTAAATGACTGCTGGGCATCTAACGCATCTGAGGTTATTTGAGGGATCCCTCAAAATATATCATACAATAATACATTCGATAACATGTCAATACTCTGTCAATGACTAATCAATAATACATAACGACAATTATTCAAGAGTAATGATACACAACACGTTATTGAACACAGTATTCCATGTCTGCTAAGGAAAAAAGGGCATCCTCTCTAGAAGTGCCCTCCACATAGAGATTATATATTTGTACATAAAAATTATATATGAAGTTCATTTCATTCAAGAAGGTAATATAAATACCCTAGGATGAGTTAACCAGTGAAGCATAGGAAAGATAACTTTTCATAGTTTAGAAAGTTTACAAGGGTTCATATACAAACTTGAAATCAAATAACCAGGAGTAAAATTTTGGTCAGTGGCACAGTGGTCACATAGTAGCTTACTTGATCGTGTAAGCATGATGCTCCGACTGAATGGTTTAGATTTCCGATAGAAAATAAGTCACATTCTCTTTTTGGCCTTAAATAACTAAGACACAAATGCATGTTAGCTTGTGATTTGAATCTATGTTATCTTCTCATTCAATTGTAAGTCCCGTGGTCACTTTAAGTAGTAGTAAGTCAAGATTGGGTCCCCATTGCTTCAATTAAGTATTAAAAATCCTACTCACCAGCAAACATTTATTATCTCTAAGTAGAAATATTTTAGCAAGTTGGATGATACTCTCTTTTTCACAAGCAAGTTCTAAATTGTGTGGGTTATATGATATGTCATTCGTATTTTATCATCTCTAAATAATATGGTTGCAGCTCCAATCAAATAGTAAACACTAAAATCTTTTCTTTTGCTGAGAAGAAAATACTAAATCTTCTTATTTTGGCAATTTTAAATGTTAAAATTGTTAAAAATAAATAAATTTACACATGCATGTATCTTTTACACAAATTTCATTCAGAAGAAAGTGAGCCAAAATGTTTATGCATGTCAAATAAATTCAAAATTGAAAGTTTCTGAAGCAAATCAAACTACGTATAGTAAAGCATGAGCTTAAGAATAAAAGTTTACAGCATTTTTATAATTCCGATATAATTCTTCCATTCCCGAAGCAACGTTTGAGGGAAGCCTTCCAGCTTCTGTTTCCTTCCTTATTGCAGACAGCAGCTCTACAAATGAACATTTCAAATTAGTCAACAGCTTAATAAAGGAGATTTTCTGCATTCTAATGACCACCTAGCTCTTGGTCCCCTCTCCCATTATTCAAAGATAAAATATGTAGAATATTTAAAGCTGGACCTTTTGTTAAACTACAAGTATCCTGGTGGAAGTCAGGTCAGCCAAAAATATATATAACATCATTATTAGTATATTAATGTTAATTTCTTAGTGAAAAAATTAGACTGCAATTGGAAAATATGAAAGTATATAAATGAAAGAATAGGAAAGCAAATAACTCTTCTAGGACTTCTAATAATTGTTTCACCTTACAATCAAGAGCACTCCAAAGATGAAAGTAGTGTGCATATGTATCTATGTACATATGTGTGTGTGTGTGTGTGTGCATAGTGTGTACAATTTTTTTATTTATAGGAAATGACCAATTTATTAAATAAAGAAGTTACAAAACAGGCTGGACAAGAAATCCAACAGGAATACAGCAAAACCCGAAACCAAATAAACCAAACTACTTAAGTCAGCATAGATGACCAATCCCGGTAAATTAAACCAGAAGGGACATCCATAATGAAGCCCACAGGGACGCAAGGAATCTAACTTTGTCCCACACTGAAAACAACCCTTCTTTCCTATCCTCAAATATTCTTCTATTCCCTTCCACAGCTCAAGACCTCTGCTTCAGATAGGGCAGCAGTTAAACATCAAACTTTAAATTAAAGTAAATGGCTATACGTGAAATGAGTTCTTCAGGTATTCCTTTTGTTCTTTCTAGATAACAAGCTCAATCAAACCGCACACGCATTCCTAAAAAACATAATGTTGATGATATTGGCTTTCATTTTTGCACCAAAATCAAGTTTGAATAGATTAAGATATCATAATTTCGAGTAGAAAGTTTGATTATCTTAGGTCAAATAATTTGTAATTTCATAGAACATCAGACATGATTTTGTAAATTTTGGCCCCTCAAAATTCAATTTTTCGTATGGCTGGCAGCAAATGGTAGGATTAATACTTGTGATTGCATTCAAAGGAGGCAACCAAAGATGTGCTTATCCCCCTCTTGATGTGTTCTTTGCAAAGAGAATGCAGAAAACATTGATCACTTGTTCATTCATTGTTCGTATTCCCTAAGATTATGGTGGAGGATGTTGGGTGCTCTCGGAGTGGAGTGGGTGATTCCTAAAGGGTGTTTTGAGCTCCTTAGTATCAATCTGAGGATTTCAGGGAAGGGGAAGAGAGCTGGAATCCTTCGTGATTGTCTAGTTCATGCTATTTTCTGGAATATCTGGATGGAACGAAATCAAAGAATTTTTCAGGGTCATATAGGAGTTAGGGTTGAGGAATTATGGGACAGAATTAAATTTTGGGCATCCCTTTGGGCTTCGGTTTCGGGGCAGTTCAAGGATTATCACTACTCTACCATCATGAGAGACATGATGGCAGTCTTAAGATGATTTTACTGAAGTTTTTTTGTGTTTTTTCGTGTTTTTTATACAGTTTGTTTTTCATTCTTAGTAGGTCAGACTCTTTTTTTGGTCTTCTTGTTTGATCGAGGATTTTTCCTCTTGATTATCAATACAATGTTTCTATTCAAAAAAAAAAAAAAAAAAAAAATTTTGGCCCCTCCAAAGAAAAATATGACGTATCTCTATAAATGTAGGTACTTATGCATATGTATATGTAGGCATGTAGACGTGTAAATAAGTTACCTAATATATAAATGCATAGGGCTATGAAGTATACCATTCCAATTTTAGAAATTTGGAATCTATGGACTTGAATAAACAAATATCTCCTGTAGACTTCCAACGGACTTGCACCGTCCTTTTCTTTGGAGAAGTTTATAGCTTATAAAGCATAAAACATGCATACACACACATAGATAGCTTTTCCTCTTAATCTATGTTTTATGTAATCTATCTTTTCTTTTTCTTTTTGTTTTCTTTCTCTTTTGGGTCTATGATGGGGATATAACATAGGAATTTTATCGTGGGTAAGCATAATACAGAACCAATGCGCTAGAGGTAGTATCACTACACAGGCCATCTCCTAGTCTAAGAACAGCCAGAAAGTTCACTTGATATGGCTTTACAATAGTTAATAATATGTACTGCCAAAAAATCTACCTACATGAAACACAAGCCCATGATGAAAGGTTAACCATTTGATGCCCACATGTTCAGTTTTTACGTCTTTTTTGCACCACTTTGAATTATTGGAAATTTTATATGGTTAGTGAACCCATTTCATTTATCATGCAAGATTGGTGAGTCCATATATCACGCATTGATGGATATCTTATTAGCATGGACTTGGAACGGCGAAACCATTAAGTATATCTTACCAAGATAACTCATCCAAAGAAAAAATTTGGGTTGCACATGCAAACAATTCAAATTACGGGTATGAGATGTACAATCTATATGAAAACAAACACAAGGAAGGTGCTTAACACACAAAAATAGGCAACCACCATTGAATAAGCCATTTTTAACATTTTGGATGTGAAGGTGACAACTCATGTGTAGTGAAAAACCAATATTTTCTAATAACTGTGTATAAGGAAATAAAGTATTCAGAGTATGAAAGACTTTTGGGTTTTTAATTAGATTCCAGAAATTTGTCATAACTTTATAACTCCTCTGTAAATAAATCATTTTTCCTAAAAACAGAATATCAAAAGATTCTATATATACATATTTGCACAAAGCGTTTACAACCCCAAAGTAACAACTAGATCCCATAAAATACCTTCTAGAGGACACTATCATTCTCCTTATTGTCCTTTTCTCAGACTTAGTCTACATCTTCATCCACATCTACATCCACAGATATATACATAAACCAGTCTACAGTTTCACGCCCTAGTGCATGATGCAACAATAACAGACCTAGGCCTGATAGTGTTACATAAGATGGGTATCCAATTTGAAGTCATCATAAACACAAATAATGTACCTAAGCCTTTTTATATCATATTCTATATTGGGTTTTAAAAAGTGAAATATTAAGGATTAACAATCAAACAATGTACATCACTTGGCAAATATACATGCCCAACAAGAAACGTTGGGTCCTCATACATGTATCACTCAACATAAATATGGCTACTGCAACCCGAACTTTTTTGTCAACATTTCCAAATTTATAACAAACATTAGAGATGCATCCTCTCCCAAAACCTACTTGAGAAAACTCTCTCACTCCCCTATGTAGATTTAATTCATGCAGAAATCAGGCACCAAACACATATATGGTCGGCTATTACCAAAGCACCAACAGAACAGTGAGTACATAAAGCACTTAATTGGAACTTCAAGAACTAAATAAAGTTGCTATGGAAGACTACCAATCTTACTTGGAAAAACAAAGGAGCCCTATCTTTTTATGATTTGTAATGTGGCATAATAAATACATATTACTCCACATTTACAGAACTTCAACCACTGCACTTGGTCATCAAATTAAAGTTAAAGGAAATTGAAAGAAATTTTCATCACTTCCAAGTTGGGAGAACAAAATTCTTTCCGAGTGAAATACTCAGCTCATTCAGGAAAGTTTAAAAATAAAAGAAAAAGTAACATTGCAAGCACTTCTATATTCTCCTACGCAGCAAAAAAGAAAGTTGTGGAAAGAACATACATATCAAAAAGTTCATGCTCTTCTCCTGGGAAACAGAAAGAAATGCTACGTGATCAAGAAATAAACTAACCTTCATTTGCTTTTTTAACACTTCACAGAAGTAGAGTACAGTTTGGCTCTCAAAGAAGGAAAGAATCTACTATGCATAAAGTATCATGCAAAAAAGGCACATGAATATTAAGCTTTGAACAAAAAGAAAATGGAAGGAAAGACAACCACCACTCAAGTCTTATACCGAAATTTAAGTCGGTCGTAAAAATAAATTTGACAACCAATTTCAATTATCAAGAAGGGGAACATTTCAATTCAAAAATATGAGTCTAATATTGTTGCATTTTCTCAGGAGCCAAACAGCTGAAATGACAAAGAACTCTCACCTTCTTCAGTGGTGGTATTGAGAAACGTACGAGAATGGTTAGTCTCCCTCCTCTGCGCATTCTGAATGGGCGATAAAGGCGATTCCGTGTCCTTCACCAGCTCTGCCATAGCACTCACCTTCAAGGAGTAAAACAGGCAAGGACAAGCAGAGCTCTTTCGCGCACTCGATCTCACAGAGACCAAACACAGCCTAGAAGAGGATGATAATGAAGAAGAAGAAGAAGAAGAAGAAGAAGAAGAAGAAGAAGAGGAGGAGAGAGACGAAGACGAAACCCTAGGCCTGAAGAATGTGGTGGATGGCGAACCAGAGAGGATAAACATACTGTGAGAGAGAGAGAGTGGTAGGCTAGCGATGATCTGAAGTTACACAGAGAGAGAGAGAGAGACAGAGGCGGGGAGGGGGTGTGGTTTTGGGTCACGTGCTATTTCCAAAGCCAATAGTGGAAGAATGGTGACGGTGGTTTTAGATGTGGGGGAGAGAGTGACACCAGCGGCAGGCGTACGGACACGTGGCCAACTTGGAGGGTGGTCTGAGAAACCGACACTGCGTATCCTGTCGTTTGCTTTGGGTTGGAAACTCGAATTGGATAAATGAGATGTTGGATAGTAGAATGGTCAACAAAATACCACCACCTATTGTACACTTCGGAATCGGAGATACTTCAAGGCATGAGAACACTATTTTACAAAACTTTTGATTATCCATGTTATTCTAATCATTGTTGTTGATGCCCAATGAATGACCACTTTTTGGCCCAACTTAAAAATGCAAAATGTGATGTGTGAAGGCAAGGATTTTCAGCGGGTGCATGTCTTCAAAGGTAAGTGATTTCTTTAGACAGGTAATAATATAAGAAAAGTAAACAAGAATGATGTACGTGGTTCATTCGAATGATGGGCTACCTTCCAAGAAGGGTATTCTCATTATAATATAGTTGTTTACATTGTACAAAAGGTAAGACTTAAAGATAAAGGGAAGAAGAGTGAGAGAGCAAGAACCCCTTCTAAGTGGAAAATGGTCTCGTTTTATAAGTGAGAGGGAGTCTTCACTTCTTGTAATATTCCAATGTGGGACTTATGGGAACTGAATTTTAGCAAAATCCTAGGTTAAATATTTTCTTCCATGTGGGGATTATTTGATTTGGGAATTCTTGCCTTGAATTAGGGATTTGATTCTCATTAAATCCCTAATTGATTTAAATGTCCGAAAATCAGAAAAATAATTCATTTCCCAACAAGGATTATTTTTCTATAAACCCTAACCCTACGAGGCTCTATAAATATGAGGCTATGTAAGGCATGAGGTAAGCCATTCTAAAGCTCACAAAAATTCCCTCCTTGCCGCCCTCTCTCTCTCTCTCCCTTACACAAGGCTCCGCCCATCACACATGGCTCCGGCCACCTGATTCACACCATACATATATCTTCGTACCCTTTTTAGCTATTGTTTCTCTACGAATCAATTAAACTAACTTAGGTATCGGAGGGCATTTGGCCAACACCCCCCGGGTGTGGTCCTCATATTCCAATATATTTTGCAGGAAGAAAGAGACGACGAAGAAGAAAGGGGAATCAATCGATCGAATATTCTCGTGGGATGAAATTTGCTCCCATAAATTGGTGCTTTCATTAAGAGCACGAGATATACTCAAAGCATGCTCCAAACTTTTTTTTTCATACTTTGCTCCCATCAACCATGGTTGATACAAGACTTACGAGGAGCAATACCACCATGACGGGTCCCAACCCTCCATCTCATGACACCATGGTGGAGAACTTGCTGCTGCCGCAAGGAATTGCAGCAGATTCCGCTTCACAGCCACCTCCCACGGAGGCCGGCACATCGCAACTTCCAACTGCAGCGGTTGGAGCCACTCAACGCTCCTTGCTGCCACGCAGCAGTGTATAGCAGCCGCCGGAACACAGCAGCAGCACAACCACTACTGGAAGGCAGCAGTAGCATACAGAAGCTGCTGGAACCGCATCACTGCACGACCTCCTCCTCCATCTTGCAGCCGCAAGCGCTGGCTACCGGAGTTGCAGCGCAATCACAAGACCCCATGGCTTCCACCACCATGCAACCGCAAGGACTAAGTGTCGCCGCTGCCATCAATGACGGGACCATCATCCATGGCTACCTCAATAACTTCTCGGGTCATTCCCCGATCTTAGAACAAATCCACTAGCTCCCTCCTTTGCAATAACACTTGACGTATGCACCTGTGTGCTCATCTAACGGAGCCCTAGCCCATATGCCATTGGGCCCGATCCACACTTCTCTTTCTGACCTATGCAGTCAAATGGGTCTTAATTCACGGGTTTATCAACTCGTGCAGAGGGTCGACGACCAAAATAATCTAATTGGCCAACTACTCAGGCAAATCAACTTGAATCAAGGCCTTGACCTTGGAGCCCGTGACAAGGAGAGGAGGATTCGCGAGCATACCGGCGAGCATTTTGAGAGATCCCAAACTAGTCGGACAAGGACAAATGGACAAGGGAGAGATGCAGACATCTGCAAGCTATACTCTGAGCTAGTCAACAATCCGTTCAAGGTTAGGTCCAAGGACCAATATGCACGAGAGATTGGGCCCACAGTCCAATGTCCACGCTCACTTGGGCCCGCAAAGAAGTATCCATTCTAGGCTGGGTCTACAAGGGGCATGAGTCCTGAACAACTGCATGATGAACACAACAACCGACGCTTACCAACCCGCTCTAGAACCAACTCACGACGACGACTCGTGGAGGAATCCTCGCAAGCTCAATCTACTAATTTGCCCCACAGGCAGGGCAACCAAGGAGGTGGACCTCTGCGGCTCAACGAGGAAGTCAACCATCCCCGCTTGAATCACAAAGGTCACCAATGTGATTGGAAAACCATGCACGCGGAAGATGTCGAGAAGCTTGTAAATGACCGACTTTGAAACTTAAAGATTGGAGGAAGGTGTTTGCAATGACCTTTTGTGGAGCAGCCCAAGACTGGTTCCATACCCTACAATCCGGGTCGATCAGCAGCTTCAAGGAGCTAGCTTATGTCTTTACCAAATAATACACTTCTTACCGGACGATCAAGAAGAACCCTAACCACATGTACAACCTACGGAAAAAGTCTGATGAATACCTTCGAGATTACATCAAGAGATTCAAAGTAGAAAAGGCTAGCATTGTAGGATGCAACGACCAAATCGTGTCCTCTGTCTTCAAGAAATGTCATCCATCTGAGCACGACTTATACAACGAGCTGACTATCACTTCCAGTTGGACTCTAGCAGAGGTCTTCGCGACCGCGGAAAGCTACGCGCTCTGGGATGACGATCGAATCACCGCGAAGAAGTCTACCAAGTAGGAAGATCAGCCAATCAAGCGCACAAACCAAAAACGCGACAACTTTAGCAACAGGAACAAAGATAGACCGAAGTCCCACCCAGAAGGAGACGCTACGGCAGGAGAGAACTACACTAACTTCTTCATCCCCATACATCAAATGTTAGCCCAAATGAAGGACAAACCTTGGGTAAGAAGACTGCCCTGTTGAAAAAAGACCCGAATAAGAGGGATACCAGAAAATATTGTGCCTTCAGCAGATTGAGGATCGCAGTACCGCCAACGTGCCACCTCAGAAGGTCATAGGGATTAACACAATCGTAGCTGACTCCGAGGAGTCTGGGTCGATCAGCAATGAAAAGTGGAAAACCAAACAAGCCACTGTGATTTCCCAAATCTTGATCGGCCTTCCACCAATAGAAGACGATCCCGTGATTGGCTTCCAACGATACCTTTGTCCTCAGCATTCAGATCGCTTAGGCCATGGTGGACTGAATCCATGCAGAAGAGGACAACGCATCCAATATCCTGCAACTGGCAGTCATCCAGTAGATGGGCTTGGAGACAAAGATCAACAAATCAGCCAGGTAGCTGACTAGCTTCAATAGCTCAACAACGGTTACCGTGGCCACAATAGATCTCGATGTTTACTCCATACCTGTAATCAGCTCACAAACATTCATGGTCATTGATGAAGTCTCACCCTACAATGGCTTTCTGGGCAGACCAGGGATCGGCAAGATCAACGCCATCACCTCTACCATACATCAGAAAATCCGCTATCCAATCCCTTGGGGGCAGTGTCGGCCAAATCAATCGCGATCAGGCAATGGCGAGGAAATGCTTGGCTTAAGGCCTTAAGAAAAACAAGCAAACAAAGTTCCTCCCTATGAGTCAGGCAGACCTAAAGAGAGTAGAACAAGCAGATCTCAGTGACTGAGCATGCTAGAAAGGAAAGGGAATAGCTACCCCTTTATAGCAATCAAAGCATCAAGACCAAGTGGAGGGAATTCGTCTGGATGTCTCTCCTGAAGAAGGATGGAAACCAAAGAGGACATCGAGCTAGTACCCATGGTCCTGTCCAGCCAGACAGAAGAGCACGAATCGGCTTACGCCTGAGCCTAGATGAGAAGGTGGAGCTGACCACCTTCCTCTAAAACAACAAAGATATCTTCGCATGGTCGCCACCTAACATGCTCGGCATCAACCCGAACATCATCTGCCACTGGCTCCATGTCAACCCTGTCAACAAGCCAGTGGCGCAAAAGAGAAGCAATTTCGTTTCCAAGCGAGTCGCGATCATTGAAGCCGAGATCGACAAGCTCCTAGTTGTCGGTTTCATCGAAGAGGTCTCTTACTTGGAGTGGCTAGCCAACGTTGTTTTAGTGGCGAAACAAGAAAAAGACAAATGGAGAGTTTGTGTCGATTACACCGACCTCAACAAAAGCATACTCTAAACACAATTTCCCATTGCCGAGAATCAACCAGCTCGTGGATTCCACTTAGGGTTTAGGGTCTGAACCTAGCCAACCTAGAGACATATGGCAATTGCGCTTAGACGGAGTGTCGAATTAAAAAGGAACTAGAGCTAAAGCAGGCGTCGTCATCATCACCCCGGATGGAACCCTGCTAAAGCAAGCTATCACGCTTAGCTTCCCAGCCTTAAACAACAAAGCAGAATATGAGGTATTGCTCGCTGGCTTGTGCTTGGCAAAGGAGCTATCAATCAAGAAGCTGGTCATCTACTCAGATTCCTAGCTGATCACAAATCAAGCCTCAGGTGAATACATGGCGAAGCACCCAAGGATGCTCTTTGTACCTTGACAAAATCCAAGAGCTCGTTCTTACCTTCACCATCCAACAAGTGCCTCAAGTAGAGAACGAGCACGCAGATGCACTGGCAAGCCTCAGATCAGCACTGGATACCCAGTTCAGACGCTCCATCCCGATCAAACACCTTGACTGACCAAGCATCGAAGAAATAGAGACTATTGACACAATGCAGATTGACGAGGACCCTAGCTGGCAAGACCCCATCATCGACTACTTGATGAATGGAAATTTGCCAACAGACAAGTCCGAAGCTAAAAAAGTCTAGCAGAATGCCGCGAGACACTACATGCAAGGTAACAGGCTCATCCGTAGATCATACTTCAGCCCTCATCTCACCTGTATAAAGTACCCTCAAACACTTGAGGTTCTCTACAAAATTCATAATGGCGAGTGTGGCAACCACTTTGGAGATAGGTCACTCGCCTAGAAGGCTCTATACATAGGCTACTTCTGGCCTACCAGGCGCCAAGACTTCACCAAATATGTCAAGAAATGTGATCGCTGTCAGCGGTATAAACTGGTTTCTAACCTGTCTGCCGAAGCCTACCGCTCGCAGAACAGTCCATGACCATTCATGCAATGGGTCATTGACCTAATGGGTCCCTTGCCATCGGCGCCCGCTAAGAAAGACATGATAATCGTCGCCACTGACTACTTCACTAAATGGATCGTGGTCAAAGCTCTATACTCTACCAAAGAAGTCGACGTGGAGTGACGACGTGGAGTGATTTATTTGGAGAAACATCATCTCCCGATTTGGTTGCCCACAATCGCAGGTTATCGACAATGGCTCACAATTCATTGGCAAGCAGATCACCGCATTCTTTGCAAAATACAAGATTAAGCAACACATGTCCACCTCGAGGTATCCAACAAAGTTATATTAGATTGCCTAAAGAAGAGGTTAGGAGGCGCCGAAGGGAAATGGGTAGATGAGCTTCTCAGAGTAGCATGGGCTTCTCGCACCACCAAACGAAGATTGACTGGTGAAACCCTATTCTCCCTCACTTATGAGACGGAAGCAATCATCCCTCCTCACGTCACTATCTCCTCCATAAGCCTTGAGATGGGCAGTGTTGATTAGAACTCCGAGCAAATGAGGCTCAACCTTGACTTACTTGAGGGTGAGCGCGAGAAGACCATTATCTGAGTCTCCTCCTACCAGCTGCAGTTGAAGTCTTACTATAACAAAAGAGCTAAGATCAGACAATTTCAACCAGGCGATCTTGTGCTAAGAAAGACTTTCATCACTACATCAAGACAAGGGTCAAAGAAGATGAATCCTAACTGGGAGGGTCCTTATATGATCAGCTGGTCCAGGGGTAGAGGAAGCTACACACTTGACACCATGGATGAAAAGGAAATTCCACGGCAATGGAATGCTTACCATCTCTGAAAATATTATATGTAACGCTTCCCCTATCTGCTCAGTCCCAAACAGATGACTGAGCCCAACACATTTGTGAAGAAGAGAAGCAACTGCTGGAAGTTATAGGTTATTTATTCAGTTATTTCCATTCCTGAAGGAGATCTCCATGCTTCCTAAGTGGGGTATCCAGGTCCCTATCCATTTCCTAAAGGGGTAGGATAGTCATACAGTTGCTCATAAGGAGCGTCCTAAGGGAGACGCAAGGCGACGACTAGAAGTGTCCTACGGGAGACGCAGCTCGCAAAGAAGCGTTCTCAGGGATAAGCAAGGTGAGCCAGAAATTTCCTAAGGGAGGTTTCCATGCTTCCTAAAAGAGGTATCTAGGTTCCTATCCACTTCCTAAGGAGGGCAAGATAGTCATGCAGTTGCCCATAAGCATTGTCCTTCTAGAGTCTGAGGACCCTGACACTTGTCGACTTCTTAAGGGAAAATATCCTAAGGGAGATGTAGAACATGCACGGAGTCCCTCAAGAGGGACCTGACACTTGTCAATTTCCTAAGGGAAAACATCTTATAGGATATGCAGAACATGCCCAGAATCCCTTAAAGGGGACCCTGGCACTTATAAATTTCCTAAGAGGGATACATGATCAAGATACTGGCTGGTTACTTAAGTAGTTCACAAGTCAATATGCAAATTGAAGTTGAAAAAATAACTAAAATTTCCATAGCAAGCTGACCAACCGGTCAAGTTCAACAAAAGTAACATGGTTAAACAAGACCAATTATTCTAAACAAGAAAGCTTACTACAAAAGCTAAAAAGAAATAAAGAAGTCTTCATCTACTCCGAGACGCCAGCAGGATACCCATGATCTGAAGCCTCTTCGGTATCCACCTGATCAGTCACGCCTTCAGCAGCTCCACTTGCTTGCTCCGTGACATCTGCTACTATCTCATCAACTGCGTCCTCCTCTACTCCATCCTCTTCAGCTACCACTTCTTGGGCCGCATGCTCTTCAATTCATTCCATGTTCACAGCATTAATTGCATAGCCAGGTGGTTATCACAGCATTAGGGCACAACGTCTCGATGTCTCCGTCCTCAATTGCATAGAAGGGAGTAGTCCCATTTGCGTAGTGTAGGTAGCCCAACTTGGATTTTTCAGCACACTTGTGGTGGAGGCAAAGTCTAGCCAGATGGTTATCATAGCTGAGGGAGATGTTAGCATTCTTACGCTCAAGAAGAAAATAGGCCTCATTTCGACTAGCCAAGTCAACAGCAGAAGAGCTAAGCTCAAAATCTTTCTTGGCAAGGGAGCTTTTAAGCTCAGATATCATTAATGCTGAATCAACTCCACGCTTGACTGTTTGTGACTCAACAGCTGGATCGTGAGCAAACCTCCAGATTCCATCTCTATCCTTAGATTGATGCAAACGACCTGAACTTCGAAGAGGAATATTTGCATCTCTTTGCCTCTCAGCAGGTGAGCTAGATCGGGCACGGGCTATTTCAAGGAGCAGATCATGGTTTTCAAGCTTGTCAGCAGGAGGCTTGAATAGAACATCCTGAGCACTACGCATACCACCACCTTCCTGCTATATACACCAAAGAGATGTTTAACCCTAACAGATGACGAGGGAACAGCTCTTATTTGAGTCTTCTCAGCATAAGGGAGCTTTGGCTTCTTCCTCAATAAAGACACATTCTTCGCCCGCAAAGAAGCAACTTCATCTCTTGAAGACTTGGCAACAACCTTCCTTTTTTGGGGGGATTCCTGTCCGACAAGCAGATCATCAGGGTTAGGACTATTTTGCTTCCATCTCTTAACATTTGGGGAAAGGGGCAACCTACCGACTTCCTCCCGATACTCGCAAAACTTCGGAGGGATATTCAAAGCTTGGCCGACCTTAGCCATGTTCGGCCTAAGTTCCAATTTCTTGCAGATGCCACTCACTACAAGCAAAAGACATAAGTTAATCAGCCACATTTCAAGAAATTCAAATAAAAATAGAGCAGATCAAAACGATAATATGACATACAATTGCAACAGGAGATGGGAACTAGCGGACCATCATCAACATCGCCTTCCCACCATCCGCTGACTTCCAGTACATCATCGTGCCATACGTGGTCTCCTTGACTAAAACTGTCAAACAGCTTGGAATTGTAGATGCGAACTTGAGAGTACTTCTCAAAGCGCATCACTTCAAAAAAGTAGTAGAACTCTCGCACTGTCAACTCCAGCTTAAAGAAACGGCTCAGATTCTCAAAACAAATGATCGCCTGGTAGACGTTCGGAGTACAATGACTCGGAGCACACCCCATAACGTAGAACACCTCCTTAAAAAACTTTGACAATAGGAAGGTGAAGCCCATGGAAAAATAAAAAGGACGAAAGGTGATAATCCTAGCATCTAGATCATTCGCATCCACACAGGGCAGGTCATCAGTGAGACGCTTCACCAACTTGACATGCACATCATCAGGAATGACAGAAGCATAAGTGGCTCGCCACTTTTGGAACTGAGCCTCAATCGTAATGCGATGTAGATTAGCCATGAACCTCTTCTTGTACACTTGGGAGCCTCCCCACAAATACAAAGGCACTTGAGAGCTTGGTGACTTGCTACCATCTTCAGAAGACATGATCAACAACTACAAAGGAAATTTTTTTGCAAGTTAGAATAAATAAAGAAATAAATGGTGGTAGCAAAATAAATAAATAAAACAGCAGCAAAAAAAAGAAAAAGGAAGAGGTTTAGTTTGGAGCAGCCCAAACCGCAGGAGAAGCCTAGTGTGCCTGCCAGCTCTAGCCCAGCTTGTGTCCCGCCCAAGTCCAAGCTCCCTCTAGCCCAGCTCATGCCTCAAGCCCAGCTGTGCACGCATGGCCCATGACGTGCACCTATTCAGCCTAGCCCAGCGCAAGGCCAACCGACTCCAGCACGTCTCCTGGCCCAAGTCCCGCGCATAAGGCCTAGAACGTCTTCAGCTCTAGTGCTTCATTTGAGCCTAGCACATGCAAGCCCGAGCCTGCCAGCTCTTCTAGGCCTCCAACCATGCTCCAGGCCATAAACGCATACCTCTAACCACACCCCATGCCTCACAGCTCCAATTACTTGCTAACAGGCACGCACCTTGCTGCCAAAATTCAAAAGAAAAGAAAAAAAATATTTCAAGTTGAATTACCTTGGATATACGGTGCAGATCAAAATCTCACACAAGCTGGAATAGTTCTCCAAAACTCACTCTCTCTCACTGATGAAATTGGAGGAATAGATTTTTGATGTGAAGAATAATTTGGAAGAGCTCTATATTTATAATGATCAAAATTCTTTGACCTACAAGGAATCACAAACCCTTTCCAATTGGGTGTTCAGAAAATTAGCAAGTCGAATACCTCCTCCACTCAGGAGCCCAAATCCAAGAAGGAAGCCTAGTCCAACAGTCAATCAACATCTCCTACATGCCACCACGTACCATGCAGAAGCTGAGGGGCATTTGTGGGAACCGAATTTTAGCAAAACCCTAGGTCAAATATTTCCTTCCATTTGGGGATTCTTGCCTTGAATTAGGGATTCGATTTTCATAAAATCTGTAATAACCCTGGCCTAAATAAATTTTTAATTATTAATTTATTCAGATAAAAGACTATTTTGCCCCCTGGAATATTTTATTAGTATAAAAGTTGACTTTTGATTCGGTAAGGAATTTAGAAATTTCAATTGTACCATAGCGTAGAGTGCGACGAAACGAGTCCATAGATACGTAGTGGGCTCAAATTCGAGTTGTATCGAGAAAGATTCGATTAAAAATACACTAAGGGTCAAAAAGGTAATTTTGGAAATCAGTATTTTTTAAAACCTTCTCTCTCTCCCTCTGGTTGGCATCAGACCCCTCCTGCGCGGTCACTATTCATCCGACCCCTCTTTGGGTCACAACCGCCGCGACCAGCCACCGTTTTGGGTGGCACCTATCCCAAAAGAACCGGACCACCTCCCTCTTCCCATCCCGACCAACCTCAACAGCTGGAACCACCGGTGCTGACCGAAAATTGAAGAAATTCGAGCTATTTTTGGACAATTTTTGACAGATTTTTCAGAAGCTCGTTCGGGTGCTTCCGACAGCCAAATTTACATTCCAGGTATGCTTTCTCAAGCTCTCGAGATGCTCTAGCTACTGGATGTGTTGGATATGAGAAATTTATGAGTTTTGGAGGGTAAATAAGCAATTGAAAATCCGTCGATTTTTTTTATTCCAACCACTTCCGGCCAATTTTCGAGGTAGGTCCAAGAACAAAAGTGACTCAAAATGAGGTTTTACACCTAGGGTAGGAATATTGGCCGGCGCTTTGGAGTATTTCTGGCCGCCGAAATTTGATCTGCACACCCACGCCTTGCCGACGCGTGGCAAAGGTAGTGGGGCCCACATTTCATCCTAGAATGATCTCTTGGTCCTCACGAGCGCGTAGGTACTTTCGGATTCCAATTTGGTTAACGTTTGAACCCCGAACGGTTCTTACCTATTGTGCGATTTTCAGGTTCGATACGTTTGAACCGTTGGATCATAATCAATTTCATATATGTTGACCTAGGCAATTCCAGGATCGTATAGGAGAAGACGGATTGTAAAATAGAGTCCCAGATACTTCGAAAATGCCAACCCTAGGGCTAGGTTTACAGTAATTATTCGATCTTGCGATCGTGGGTAATCCGATCGTTCGATCGAGATCAAACTCTCGGGACATGTGCCCTAGGCATATTTGAACCTTTAGGGACTCTCGAATTTGTGATAGGAGGTCTTGGGCCCCACGGGCCTGGTTGACCAAGTTGACTGTGAGTCTCCCAAGGCAATTATATCTTTTGGGAAGCGTTTAAATGACCAAGTAAACGAGTCCTTACTGAGAATGAGTTATCTAGGCCATGTTGCAGATTAAGTATAGATAGTTATAGATTGCTAATATGCCCAATAGCTGAAAATGACGTATCATGGCCCTTGGTTTTTATCAGATTGTGGCATATATATGTTAAGTATAGTTGAGAATCAATTTATCAGAAAGTTGATATAAAAGTCGGGAAGTGAATTGTGAAATAAGGGAAAGTATTGATATAAGTTTGGAATATGGCTTTCCAAACCCACCACGAGGGTACCACCTAGTTGCTTTGAAATAGTGTCATTTATAAATAATACCTCACGTGTTTTGGAAACCCCTAAATGGTGCAGTGCGAGGATTACGGCTAGGCTTGCGAGGATTGCGGATCGGATAGAAGTGGTATCTCAGAGGCCTGCGAGGATTGCGGTTCGGATAGAAGTGGTGTCTCCGCGGCCTGCGAGGATTGCGGTTCAAGTAGACTTGGTATCTCCGAGGCCTGCCAGGATTGCAGCTCGGATAGAAGTGGTATCTCCGAGGCCTGCAAAGATTGCGGCTCGGATAGAAGCGGTGTCTCCGCGGCCTGCGAGGATTGCGATTCAAGTAGGCTTAGTATCTCAAAGGCCTGCGAGGATTGCGGCTCGGATAGAAGTGGTATCTCCGAGGCCTACGAGGATTGCAGCTCATCCTGCGAGGATTGCGGCTCGGATAGAAGTAGTGTCTTCGCGGCCTATGAGGATTGCGGTTCAAGTAGAGTTGGTGTCTCCGAGGATTGCGATGATGGAATTGAGGGTATTAATGGAGTGACGGATCAAGAATAGGGGTACGCCTAGGTGGAGAGAATTTTAGTTTTAAGATGTTCTTAAACTATGACAGGATTTTTAGAACCTGCGCAATATGGTTAAAATCCCTTCAAATGCTTGCAAGAATACAAGGTAATTGTAATATAAGTGCTCATGCAAGGTCGTTGTCCCCAAAGATTATTTAAGTAATCTTTAATTAAAGTAACTCTTAATTAATAACTAAAATAGATTTTATCAAATACTTGAAGTTTATGAATTTGAAAAGATTAAATTAACAGTAAAAGAAATCTAAAAGTTGGGAAATACTAACAGCAAAGAAGAAAAACGTTTTCTTTTAAAAACTAACAAGTTGGGAAATCACCGTTACAATCCTATGCAATTCTATCAATTGCTTATGAATTTCCACATATATGCTTTGAAGGTTAGGTTTTCCTAATGCATATTTTCATTGTGATGTTCAAGCAAAAACATATATCTAACATGCAATCCGTCTGTGATGTTTGATCAAATATAAACATGCAAGACTCATTAAGCTTTGTGAAAACCCTTTGAAAAAACATGCAACCCTTAAGAGCGTGATGTTCGCCTTAAGTGAACTTACAACTACTAATCACAAGAAGCCATCCTCAATTTCAGGGTGTTGTTCCAACAGAAATTGCATCAAATTACTTGTCTACATATCCTAATGGTGATCAGTCATTACAATAGATAGATAGTTTTAAACGCAGTGATTAATAATTCAAAGCAAACATGCATCCATTCATAAGCAAATTAATGAAATTACATATTCATGCTAAGGCTTATGGCCTTGCCCTAGCAGTTTAAATTAGTTACGCATACTCATAATTAAAATCAAAGAAAATATTATTCGAATGAATAGGAATAAAAACACCTTGAAGTAGAAGCTCTTCGAAAACCCTAGCCAAAGTCTCTGTCTTCCCCAGAATTGCTTAAAGGGAAAGTTCCCAAAATTGCTGTGAGAAAAAACTTAAATACCTCCTAAAACCTAGCTGCCCCATCCCGACTAGGAAACTAAGTTAAAATAAAATGATACTACGATATAAAATCCAAATTGGATTAGGAGAATCTGCCCACAATCTGCCCAGCCACGTTTTGGCCTCAAATCTCTTCCAAATCCCACCCAAGATAGCTTGTTTTAAAGATAAAAATATTTTGAACACTTCTCCAGAAGGCCACGAAACGTCACTATTCCAGCACTGCACACTGCTCCTTTATTTTATTACCAGAAAATAACCGTTTGGTAGAAAAATATGAAATTTCGATACAATCAAGCTAAGTGACTCACGAACGTCCTCCAACTGGAATTACTCCACAATTCATCTGTTTGACCACGTTTTGCTTTGGAAGAAGTCGAAAGCCCTATATTGAAAATACAATTTAAAGTATCAAAATTCTTCCAAAATATTAACCAAAATATACTAAGAATATGGTTAAATATATAATATAAAATCGACTCATCAAAATACCCCCAAACTTAGCTCTTTGCTTGTCCTGAAGCAAAACAAGACTCAAACAAAAATAAAAGCTTAACAAAGTGGACACCTGGCTCAAACTGAACCACGACAAAATTTCTACCTTCAAGTTGTAATCCATAGCAAATTTTAAAAACTGGAACATCTTTTCAATAGATCCAACTAATCCCACCACAAAGTCGAAGCTATTTAGAATCAATTAGAAAAGAATTCACAAGCTTCCTTCGGTGTAACGTGTGCCATCATAGTTAAGGAGACTCGGCTAAAACCCTTACCTCTTATCCCTCTTATTCATACTTCACATACTTATATAATCATTCTCTTCTTTTCTTTTATTTTTTCTTCTTTTTATTTTATTTTTTATTTTTGAGTAATAGTAGTGGTCGTGTAATATCGGTTCCCTTAAGCTTTCGATCCAACCCATGTAGCGAGCTTTAGGTCAATGACTCCCAAATCACTAAGGCTTTAGGGCACTAGGTGTAGAACACCTCTAAGGACTTATTAACTCAAGCTGAAAAGGCTATGGAACCAACTAACCACCCTGCCTCGTGCCAAAACTCTATCGTTTGACTCAAGAATCACTGCTGATTAGGAAGGACTGGCCCGGTTACTAGCAAAGCTTCAGGTGAGGCAATTATTACTTTATAACACATACTGTCTTTATTTTATAAAGAATAAAAATGAGAACACACTTAGACAAAAAGTAAGTATTTCAATCTCACTCCCCACAAACCATGTTGGTGTGATGTGCAAATTTCAAAGTATAATTCTTTAGTGTCTAAGTAATAATAAATAGGAAAGACTCTACTGTGGAATTAATCTTCACCCTGTCTATTTGTTCTAACGTTTAAAATAATCTATGGATATTAACTCAAAAATGAAAATTTTAAACAAGACTTAAAAAAACTAAAAACCTAAAATTTACTTTCCTACCCCAAAACTTAAATCACACATTGTCCTCAAGGTGTGGAAAATAAATAGACGAAATAGCAAAAAGAAAGAAAATACCCTAAAAGAAAAAATAAAAATAAAAACAATAAAAACAATAAAGGCAAGAAAACTAACACACCAGAGAGGTTTGGAGGTTTCCAAAGCAGGACCAGTAGCTGGGACTTGCAAAGCATGCAGACCAACACGGACACATCCCCACGTGTGTCAAATCTAAGCAATTTCTACAATATAAGTGGTGCAGCAGCTGCGGTTGTCATTTGGAAAGATCTAATTGCATCTCCGTTGGTTGCGAGAAAGCTGAAAGTTGCAGACTCCTTCATCTCAACTCTCTCGCTTCTTCATTTTGCTCAGAATTCAAGCCATGTGTGGCTTGCTGGCATTGAGGTGCTCTGAGGACAAGTTGAACGAATAGCAGATCAAAGAAATCGAGGGCGCGCAGTGTCTCTGGCTGGTGAGCTTTGCCTGATTCAACATATTCAACCTTCCAGCTCGCACCAACTCCTTCAACTTGAAACGCTATGCTCGAACAGCAAATCTGAGATCCATATGAGGGTAAGGTGGTCTCCTGAAGTTTTTGGTCCTGGTCTGTGTAGATGTGTGATATGTATAGATGTGTGTTCTTCGTCCCTGCGAGTACTCATTGTGATGTGCACTGTGTAGGAAAGATGCAGATCCAAGAGAGGGCAGTCAACACACAAGCTCAAAGGGCTTGGAATCACATGGGAGTGCGAAAGGTGGATCCATGCTTCTTGTGAGTATAATTTCGAATTCCTTCAAATTTGGTGGTTGTAGATCCGGTAGTAAGAGCTGTACTCAATGTTGAGGAAGGCGGCGGCTAAGAAAACGAGAGAGTCATCTGCTATTGAGAAGAGTTCTTTTGTAACGTCAGCAGCTGATCCCAAGGCGGACAAATCCAACCTTACAGGGGATGCAGGTGTGTCAGATCTGCTGAAGATGAACTTCTTGTCAAGCTGTCTGCTTGCTTCAAGCTAATTGATCATATCCATCATACTGGCGATCTTGATACCTTATCACGTCTTTCATTGGAAAAACAAAGGGAACTAAAATTTCATCAGCTTAAAAAATGAGTAGTTTTTGCTGATGAAACTATTCGAAACTCGTCTGTTGTTGCCCCCTCTTCTACTACTGACTTGGTTAGTCGAAAAGATGCCCACTTTCATCTTGAGTGCAAGAATGCTGACATATTCCTTAGTTCTGACAAAATTCTGGCAAGATTTGGTGCATATCACAAGTCTGCAAAAAAATCCAAATTTGAAGCTATCACAGATGCGTACGAGCTAGGCTACTTGGAATGCACAAATGGGTTTGCTAACTTCTCCGCAATTAAAGACATCGAGGAGCTTTGCCTGACTTGCTCCATGTTCTAAGTGAGCAGGTCAACGTTGCGAACATGGAAGGGGCTGAAGAGATGGTGGCCGAAGATGCGGTAGTCAAAGAGGATGGAGCAGAGGAGAGCGCAGCTGTTGAGATGGTGGTAGATGTCTCGGAGCATGCAAGTGGAGCTGCTAAAGACATGGCTGATTAGGCGGATGCCAAAGATGCTGTAGATTAGGGATCTCATGCCTTTGTATCGGAGTAGATGAAGACTCATTTATTTCTTTTTAACTTTTGTAGTCTGCTTTCTTGTTTAGAATAGTTGGTCTTGTTTGACCATCTTCTTTTTGTTGAACTCGGCTGGTTGGTCACTTTGTTATGGAAATTTCAGTTAGTTTTTCAACTTTAATTTGCATATTGTCTTGTGAATTGCTTGAGTAACCGACTAATGTCTAGGCTGTGTCTTGGCTTTGGCTGTCATGCCTCCCTTAGGAAACCAACAGGAGCTAGGGTCCCCTTAAGGGATTTCGGGTGCCTTTTGCATCTCCCGAATGACGCTTTTATGTGACCATCCTACCTCCCTTAGGAAACAGATGGGAACCTGGATCTCCCTTAGAAAATTCCTAACGCACTTTTTCTTCTCTCGAAGGATGCTGCTTGTGGGCAACTGTGTGACCATCCTGCCTCCCTTAGGAAACGGATAAGGTCCTGGATACCTTCCTTAGGAAATTCCTAGCGCACCTTGCGTCTCTTGAAGGATGATTCTTATGGGTTGCGCGCCCCAAAGGAAGCTGTGTGACCATCCTGCCTCCCTCAGGAAACGGATAGGAACCTGGATACCTCCCTTATGAAATTCCTAGCACACCCTGCGTCTCTTGGAGGATGCTTTTTACCAGCTGCTTCTCCCGAATGACATTTTTGGTTGTTTCCCTACGTCTCCCTCATGACGCTCCTTATGGGCAACTGTCTTTTTTTAATATTTTTTTTAGACACTCAAGAATGAGAACCTGAACTTGTATTGATGTTCATAAGATTTCATCGCTTTATTCAAAATGGAAATAACTGAATAAAGAACCTGGAACTTCCAACAGTTGCTTGTCTTCTTCAGAAATGTACAGGGCTCAGTCATCTGCTTGGAACTAAGCAGATATGAGGAAGCATCATGGGTGATATCTTTAGAGGTGGTAAGCATTCGATTGTTGTGGAATTTCCTTTTCATCCATGGTGTCAAGTGTATAGCTTCCGCTGCCCCCAAATTGGCTAATCACGTAAGGGCCTTCCCAATTAAGATTCATCTTTTTTTACCGTTGTCTTGGCGCAGTAATGAAAGTCTTTTTGAGGATAAGGTCGCCTGGCTGAAATTGTCTGACTTTGGCCCTTTTGTCATAGGAAGATTTCAGTTGCTGCTAGTAGGAGGCAACTCGGACAATGACTTTCTTGCATTCTCCTTCAAGTAAGTCGAGGTTAAGGTTCAACTAGTCAGAGTTCTGATCAACACTGCCCACCTCAAGGCTTATGGAGGGGACAGTGATGTGAGGAGGGATGATCGCTTTCGTCCCATAGGCAAAAGAGAATGGGGTTTCTCTAGTTGATCTTCGCTTTGTGGTGCAATAAGCCCATGGTACTCTAGAGAGCTCAGCTACCCGTCAGCCTGTCTATTGCCTTGCGGATACCTCAGGGTGGACAGGTGTTGCTTGATCTTGTATTTTGCAAAGAAGACGGTGATCTGCTTGCTAATGAACTACAAGCCATTGTCAATAACCAGTGATTGCAGGCAGCCAAACTGACAAATGATGTTTCTCCAGATAAATAGCTCTACGTCGGCTTCTTTGGTAGATGATAGAGCTTCGGCTTCGATCCATTTACTAAAATAGTCTGTGACGACAATCATCATGTCTTTCTTGGTGGGCGCTGGTGGCAAGGGACCTACTAGGTCAATGGCCATGGACTATTCTGCAGATGGTACACTTCGACAGGTAGGTTAGGAACTGGTTTGTACGACTAGTAGCAATCACATCTCCTGACATATTTTGGTGGAGTCGTGGAGCATGGTAGGCCAGAAATAGCCCATGTCTAGAGCCTTCTAGGCGAGTAACTTGCCCCCTGAGTGGTTTCCACACTCGTCGTCGTGAATTTTGCAGAGGACCTTAAGTGTTTGAGGGTACTTTATGCATGTGAAATGAGGGCCGGAATATGATATGTGAATGAGCTTGTCGTCTTGCATGTAGTATCTCAAGGCCTTCTGCTGGACCTTTCTAGCTTCAGACTTGTTGGTTGGCAGATTTCCATTCACCAAGTATCTCATGCCTCTGGTGCACATTGGTCCTTGGACCTAACCTCGAATGGATCGTCGACCTGCTCAGAGTACGAGTTGTAGATGTCTGCGTCTCTTCAGCACGATTTCGTTCTCTCCCCTGCCTGTTTGTCTCTGTCCGACCAGTCTGGGATCTCTTGAAATGCTCATCGGTATGCTTGTAAGTCCTTATCTCCTCATCACGGGATCCAAGGTCAGGGCCTTAATTCAAGTTGATCTACTTGAATAGTTGGTCGCCAACCCTCTGTGTGAGTTGATCAACTAGTGAATTAGGTCCCACTTGATCGCGAGCGTCGGGAATAGAGGTGTGGATCGGGCCCAACGGCGCATGGGCTAGGGCTCTATTAGACGCGTGCACGGGTGCATACGTCCAGTGTGGTTACAAAGAAAGCTATGAATGGATTTGCTCTAAGATCGAGGAATGGCTCGAGAAGATATTGAGGTAGCCGCAAATGGGGATACCATCATCAGTGGTGATGTTGGCCCCTAGGCCTTGCAGTTGCACGACGGAGAAGGCCAAGGGGCAGTGGCTTGGTGCGGCAATTCCAGCAGCTATTTGGTGGTTCACGGAGGTGATTGCAGTTGCGAGGAGTTGGCCTCACAGTTTGGTGGCCGGTCGACTGTACAATAGCCGTTTAGAGAGGTTGTGAGGCTTCCGGAGGTGGTTGGATGACACGGGTAGCCGCGAGGGGGCTGCTGGAATATGCTGGCAGCCATGGGAAGCTGTTGTAAAATGTTGGCAATAGCTGTATCTTGTGGTGGCACCGATGTTTCGGCCGTTCCGGAGTGCGCCGTCATGGTGGTTTTGCTCTTAGGGCGTTTGCTTCCAACCATTGTTGTTTAGAAGGCTTCGATGGATTGGAAAATAGGAGGAACAGATTCCTTGAGCACGCATTGAGTATAACTCGTGCTCTCAATGAAAGCACCAATTTGTGGGAGCGATTTTCGTCCCATGAGAATATTCGTCTAAGATTCAGTCTTCCTCTTCGCTTCTCTTTCTCCCTGCAAAACAATACGAAGTAAAGGACCACACCCAGGGGGTGTTGTCCAAAGACCCTCCGATGTCTAAGTTAGTTCGAGTGTTTGTAGGAAAATAATAGCTAACAAAAAGGGTACAAAGATGTATGAATGGTGTGAACCGGGTGGCCGGAGCCATGTGTGGTGGCCAGAGCCTTGTGTGAGAGCGAGAAAGAATGGTGGCCAGAGCCTTGTTTGAGACAGAAGTTTAGATATACCTCAACCCTTGGTGTAGCCATATATTATAGAAGCCTCGGAGGCTTCAGAAGAATAATTCCACATATGGAAATGAATTATTCTTCCCCGAGATTGACATAATAGGGATTTGATTAAATCAAATCCCTAATTAGGGTAAGAATCGAATAATTGCCAATTAAATCAAACAACTCCCTATTAGGCCAAATAATTCCCAAATTGATTGGCTTAATTATTTGACCTAGGATTCGTAGATATTTTGTTTCCACAAATGCCCAATTGATACTCTTATCACCAGGAACATATTTAGGATTAAGAACCATAATAAGTCTTGATATGCAACCTCATTACAAAGTTCTCATGTCCACTTATATATTCCCAGGACTATAGTTGTTTTACAGTTATGATAATATACTAAATATCATGGTTGAAAACAACTGGTCTTGCCCATGAATAAGTTAATTAGTTACTACATAAGATGTCCTTAACATTAATTACCATATAATAATTAGTTGGCTTTGAGGGCATACTACTAACATAACTTCGACTACCAAAATTTTTAATTAAATGATCACCAAGGGAGAAGTTTTTTGGATGACATTTATTGCTTTCAGCAACACTGATCTCTATCCTCCAATTTAAGAAATCCAGTAGCACTTTTTTCATTGTTGAGACATATATACTTGGCCGAGTAACGATCAAACTATGAAAATTAGAACAGGAAAAAGCATGTCAAAACCTAGAGGAGCAAGAAAACATACCAGAATAATGTCATCTCTAGTGGCAAGAGCGAGTATGTCAGCACAAGATACCACTCCTGGACAGACATTTTCAAGTACCTTCTTGATCTGATCAATTTTATCAAATCCCTTCAAGGTCTTGTTTGGCACAGCCTATTTCTGGAATGATTTTTATTCCTATTGCCTTCATCCAAGAGGACTAAAGCATCACAACCCTGATTCAAAATCCCCACAACATTAAGAAAGAAAGATGGAATTAGACAGAAAGCCAAGTAAGGTTAATATAGCTTAACGAAGGGAATATTATAGCCCAACTAAGGTTAGAGCCAAAATACTCAAAGAATGAAAACTCATACCTAGTAACATGCATGACCAGAATAGTAGCTTAACATTCCCACATAAGAATTTTCAAATTCTCAAGTGTAATAACCCAATCCTAAATTAATATTTAATTAATAAAATATTTAAGTAAAAGCCAACTTTACCTTGAGAATATTTTAATGGGTTCAAAGTTAACTCCCCCCCGACTCTCTCTCTCTCTCTCTCTCTCTCTCTCTCTCTCTCTCTCTCTCTCTCTCTCTCTCTCTCTCTCCCTCCCCTCGGTGCAGGGACACGCTTCTCGTCATCGATGCGCCGTCGTCAGACCACCTCAGGTCACGTCATTGGTCCCAAATGAACAGCGTTGAGCTCCTCTACCGGACCCACCCAATTTCTAGGCCGGAAACCTCGAGAAACTGCGGCGGTGGAGACTGGTAGTTTCGCCAGTTTTTCGACTTTGTTTTCGACGGCTCCGGTGACAGTTTTCGTCTAATCAGGTATGTATTTTCATCCCCTCGTTGTGTTCTGGTTGTTTTGGTAGGTATTGAGAATCGATTTTGGGTTTTTGAAACTCGATTTGAAACATAGGAATTTCGATTTTTAAATTGGTTTTCCGGCCACTTCCCTGCCAAATTGGAGGTCGGCTTAGTTGTATAAGTTGCTCCACAATGTCCTGATCACATGGGTATAGGTCTTGACCGGGATTTTGGAGATTTTATGATGGTCGAAAATCGCTTTGGACACCCACGCCTTGCTAACTTGTGTGGCGGCATGTGGGCCACTTTGTGGCAGGTATTTAAGTCCAAAAATGATCCTCATGTCATCCCTAGCAAGACAATATGCTCGAATTTGAATTTGATTATCGTTTGACCGTCGATTGGATATCGTATTAGGCGTTATCTAGGTTCCATATGTTCGGACCGTTGGATCGGCTTCATTTTCAAATGTGTTGATCTAGGTATCTCTAGGATTGTGTAGGAATTCGCGGATTGTGAATCGAGTCTTGGATGCTCCGATTCAATGACTTAAAATTTGCGTTAAACGATAACCGTCAGATCGTGCGATCGCGAGTAGTCCAATCGTTAGTTTCTGACCAAACTTGAAGGACATGTATAGTAAACCTTGTTGAACCCATAGGAACTCTCGAATCGAAAATCGGAGGTCGTGGGTCCTGCGTGCCCGGTTGACCAAGTTTGGGGAGTTTGATTCCTCAGTTGACCGAAAGTCTTCTTAGGTAGTTTCATCCTTCGAGAAGTACTAGAATGATCTTTTAAACGAGGCTTGTTTGTTATGTAGAGTATTTTGATTATGTTTGGATTATGAGATTATGTTATAGTATTTTATGGTATTCTTGGGTATTATTTTGATATTCGAAGATTATGCATTATTGAAAGTGATGAAATCTCTAAGGGTTATTATTTATTTATTTATGTATTTATTATTATTTTTATGATTATTATTAAAGTATCTGGACTGAGTGTTAGATTTAATGTTTATGAGTTACTATGTAATCGCTTTTACTTTCTAAGGATATTATATTGTGTTTAGTTGTGAAGAGTTGGGAATGGTTTGTTAATCGGATTTCGATGTGAATAATAAATTAACTAAATATCTAAGTACATGTCTATATTAAATATATATACCCAGTGGTATGAAAATGATGAATTATGGACACTAGTTGTCAACAATATGTGCTGTAAATTTAAAGTTAGTTGAGAACTGATTTTTGGAAAGTTGAGAAAATAGTTCAAATATGGATTTGTGGAACAAGGGGAATTTTATGATAAGTTTCAAAATATGGTTTTCAAACCCACCACAGAAGTACCCCTCCAGTTGCTTTTGAAACAGTTTTGTCATTTATGACAGTGCCCCATGAGTTTCGGGGACGCTTGAACTATGTGGTGCGAGGTTATACGCTCTTGGGCTGACTACATGTCCCCTGAGTTCTGCGAGGATGTGCGGCTCAGGTTGACAAAGTGTCCCATGAGTCTTGTAAGGAATGCGGCTCGGGTTGACAAAGTGTCCCCTGAGTCTTGCGAGGAATGCGGCTCGAGTTGACTTTGTGTTTCCGAGGCCTACGAGGATGTGTCGCTTATGTGACACTTGGAATTGACGAAATATTATTGGAATCGATGGATCATGAATGGGGGTACGCCTAGGTGGGGAGTACTTGAGTTTTGAAATGTTTTAAACTAAAATTGATGATTTTATTTTGGTACTAATTGGTGAAGGTTTTAATATATGTTTTCCAACTTATGAGACATGAATTGAGAGTTTTCTAAGTTTTAAGGATTTTAAATAATTTACAATTATTTTCTTAAGTGATGAATTTGTTTTTATATGTGAAAGAGGGAAACATATTTTATTTAAATTGTTGATATTGACATTAAAGTTTCACGTGGTAAATGCTATTTTAATAATTTTCTCATTTTTCTACTTATAAATAATAAGTTAATTATATATATATATTTATGCACATGTGGGATGAGTAGAAGAATGTTCTAACCTCAATAGCCCTTGATTGAGTTTCAGTGGATTGACTTGAATTATTTATGAAGGCTTCTCGATTTTATTTGATTAAATTATCTTTGGTTACTTACAATTTATATAGAAAGAACTACATATGGCTTGATCCCTTAGTAAGAGTACGTAGGCAACCTAGAGCTATTAGGTGCAGCCACAAGATCAAGTGTTGAAAATTTGTTTAGTTAAGTTATTTTGGAACTTGATAACGTATCTATGTTGTTCTAAGAGTTGAGACCAGTGTCAGTTGGTAGAATGATTTATTTGGTATAAGGGGCCTGAAGCCATTCAAAGTTATTTGTTTGATGCATGCTGAACGATTGTGGATATATGAGTTGCATTTTATACAGGTGAAAATTTTGAGTCTTAGAAGGGCAATTTGGTCAAGTGTGGGTGTCGGACACACATATGGTTCGACGCCGATTCCAAAGTGAAATTTGGGTCGAGTCCTGTCATCAAGTGTTAAAAATCATAAAAGAACAATTCGAACTAGAAAACAGAAACTTTTACATTAGATTGAACAACCTAGTTTCAAGATTCATAGAAACCATTAACACTATAAAATTATGAAATTAGATAACCCAGAGCAATAACAACATCAAATTCTGTGAGAAACCCACAAAGATGAAGAAAATGACCATAAAAACTAAAAGAATGAAACCAAAGCGATCAAAACAAACCCATTTTATAGAAACCCACACATATTTAGAAAAGTACCAAAGAATAAAAGAAGACAACCTATTGGAGGTCGGCGATGAAGTTGAGCTTCGAGGTTGAAAGCAATTGCGACTTTAGGCGATTCGAAAGAGAGAGCTAGAAAATGGGGTCGATGGTGGGTTTCACGATTCAGAATACAAAGATGAGAGAATGAGATGGGTTTCGCGAGAGAGGGCTGAGACAGAAAGTGGTGGTGGTCGCAGAGTGATGATGGGGAGAGAGAGAGAGAGAGAGAGTTGAGAGGGAAAAGAAAAAGTGAGAAAAAGTGTTAAGTGGGCAACGAGTATGTATTTATAGATAGTATTTGCAAAATGTGTAGATATAGTACAAAATTTTGCGGGCTATTTCTGAAAATAGCATCTTTTTTTTAAAAATTTGGAACTATCACCTATAAATATAAAATTATTGTACCCTTATTGCTGATTTTTCACAAGTTCAGAAATTTGTTCTCTCAGCTCACACAACTCTCTCTCTCTGGCACAACTCTCTTTCTCTTTGGTATCTGTCTATCACAGCTCTCTGGGTCTCTCTTGGCTCTCTCTATCTTGGCTCTCTCTCTAGCACAACTCTCTGTCTCTCTCTCCAGATCAATCAGAATTCGGATCAACCCCTCATTGTCCGTCTCTTTCCACAAAACCACTCTCTATTCGTGAAACCAACCGCGAATCTCACAGAAGTTTCCTTCTTCAGCTCAAAAAGCATACGCCATGATTTGAATCACCAGGAATTAATCGGACCACCCCAACCAGGTTCATTTCTCTTTTGCCTTTTTCTGATTCGACCTATTTGGAATTGGATCTCGATCAATTTTCAAATTTGATTTCAGTTTTTTAGGTTGGTTCTTATAATTGAATTTGAATTGAATCTGATTCGGTATTTTGTTTAAAGAATGGCGTGGTTCAGTGGGAAAGTCTCTTTGGGGAACTTCCCCGATCTCGCCGGGGCCGTGAATAAGCTCCAGGAGAGCGTCAAGAACATCGAGAAGAACAAGCTGATGATAATGAAGCTGATGTTAAAGGGCAACATCTGAGCTCAGGGGAAAATGCGTCTGACTCTTTAGTGATTGAATTGGAGAAGGTGAAGATGGAGATGAAGATGATGGAAGCTGCATTGCAAGGTGCTGCAAGACAGGCCCAGGTACATGATGAATGATTAGGTAGCATCTTATTTGAGAGCTCATAAGATCACAACCATTTATTATTATCCCTGTTCATTTAGTGGAACACTTGAGACAATACTACTGAACTTCTTGACTGGATTTCTTTAATTTAGAAGCGCTGTCTACATATATCGGAGGTTTATGAAGTTTGCTTAGTTAACCTGAACACCTTTAGTCTTGCAGATGGTGTGTGTCTGTGTCTGTGTCTGTTGATTTAGGAAAATAGAAACATTTTGTATTTCTGTATATGGTAATTAAGTTAAAGCAGCAACAAATACAAGAGAAGAATTATTATACTCTTTCTTCATTGTGGATCTCTCTGGGTGCAGCTATGTTACATTGTTAATGTCTGTTCAATTGTATGTATATCTACAGTTCTGAACGTCTGATATATTTGATTCTTTTTCTAGGCAAAAGCTGATGAGATTGCAAAGTTTATGAATAAAAATGAACAATTAAAATCTGCGATCGAGGATTTGAAGGTATGCATTTTGTAATATTTTTATACCTTCATTTGAGTAGATAAAATAATGGCTTGATCATGCATGTTTTACTTTGATTTTTCACTCTTGGTGTATAATGCACTTGTATTTGCTACCATCTTCCATTTATAACCCAGCATATAGGGAAATCACGGAAATTCTTATAGGGAGGTAGTTGCCCCCGTGGCTTGTCACTGAATGAAGCATCCGTGGAGAATTGTTGGATGAAAATATCTTTGCTATATTCATGCTACTTCCTCTTGCGGGTGGTTTATGTTGAGTTAATATTTAAATTTTAAAATGCATTCTTTTTTCAATTTTGATTTCAACGTTTTCTTCAAAATTGTTTGTGTGTAAATGCAAAATAAAGGCATAGATTCTAATTGGACTATTCATTTTGCCCAAAAGCATTCCTGATGCTTGATCTTTGTCAGTGTAACAATCATGTTATGGAATTATAAGTTTGCACATACAATTTGATGGTTGTCTAATTATATGTTTCATGTTTTGGAAAATTTCTGGTATTTCTTGAAACCAACCATGGTTGACTAGTTCACATTCTCATTATCAATTTTTTTTCTTTCCCAATTTGCTTTATCAGCCATATAGTATTGCGATTTTAATAATTATTTCTCTTATAGATGTTCACATATTAACTGGCGAAAATAATTGAACAGAGAAAATCCAATGATGCAGAAGTCGAGTCACTGCGAGAGGAATACCATCAAAGGGTTGCAACACTTGAAAGGAAGGTAGGTCTTCTCATAAAGTCTTGTTTATAATCGTGCTTGGATTGATCTAGGTGTTATATGTGCCCGTTATGTTTTTGATGAAATTGGTACTTGCCTATTTTTAATTCAGCTCCTGATAATTGGAGGGGCTATGCCAACTTATGATTGCAGGTGTATGCTCTTACAAAGGAAAGGGACACGCTTCGGCGGGAGCAGAATAAGAAAAGTGATGCAGCTGCTCTTCTGAAGGAAAAGGATGAAATAATTAATCAAGTTATGGCTGAAGGTCTCTTTCTGTCCCTGTCTGTCTCTGTTTCTCTTGAGAAGCTCAATATGTTCTACATATTTTGTGCCTCATAGTGAATTTCAACGTAGCCAATGTTCTATTGTGGATGCAAGGAGGGTTTCTTTATGCAACCCTGACAAGGTACGAAGTGAATATAAATCATTCTCAGGTTAAAGTGCTGCCTAGTGTAAGAGTTTCAGATCCAGGTCTTCTACTTAAACCTGACGAACCAAATTTGGTATGAACTACATCTTTGAATCCCTGATTGCATCTTTGAGGTCAAAGCAGAAAAAATGCTAAACTACATACAGTTTAAAAAATAATAATAATAAAAAGTCGAGGTTTTATGAATTAGTTGACTATTCTTTTTATTTATTTATTTAATTTTATACTTTTATACTTTTTGTGAAGTCTTTTTCTCTTTTTTTTTTTTTTTTTTCAAAGTTCCCCTAACTTGGCACAGATGCATGTATGCACGTGTGTACTCAGAACACAAACTCCTTCATAACTCAAAAGAACGGTCGCAAATGTTAGTTTTTAACTTGGAAAAATAAAATAAAATTGAAAGTTACTTTTGGGAAATGTTGAACTTTTAGAATGAATATGACATCAGTGCAGAAGGCTTGATAGTAAATAGAAAATCTATATGTTGGGGGTTTTCTGGCTAGCTAAAAATCTGTGAGAAATGATGAATCCATCTGATTGCAGCCTATTTAATGTTTAATACCTTCATTAAAAAAAGGTTGTTGACAGTGCTTTGACTATCTTGCAGATTATAATGGCAAAACCAGCAGGTGGCCTTAGTGAGAGAGATCAGCATACAGGGATGGATGAGGACTAATTTTGTGTGTATGACAATTGACTATCTTTGCTTGTATTGCTCTATGTTAGGGATCTTTTGTTCCATTTTAGTAACAATTTTGTTTAGGAGAAAAAAGAAAAATATTGCAGTTCATGCTTTGTAAATGCCACTCTTCTGTTATGATGGACACGTGGTATGCCCTTGTTGGGTAGGTTTTGGATTGAAACCATGGTCGAGTGCTTGAGCCATGTTTAGTGTGAAGCTTGAATGGATTTTCTTTTCTGTTGTATTTGGCCCTTGTCTTTTCAAGCATGCCAAAAATCATCCTAGTTTTGTAATATGTGGTTTGTGTCCAATTAATTTACTGTGGACCTTGCATTTTTGTACCCAATATTTGATAGCTGCCTTCTTTTGAACGAAGATTCATTGAGGGAGAGAATTACTTTCCTTTTGAATATGAATCGATGTGCAACTCCAACTATCATTTCAAAGGTCAACATCAATTCATGCTAATATAAGGATGGATAACAATTGTCGTGTCCATGAGATTCGAATTCAGGATTACTTTTCAACGAAGTGGAGACTCTGTTATTAGACCAAATGGCCATTGACATACGATATAATAGCAATATTAGGCCAATACATGTACACTATAGAGGCAATATTAAAGCAATATAACCACAATACGATAGCAATAGTATTACAATATCACCTATAAAAATATAATTATTGTCCACTTATTGCTGATTTTTCACATGTTCAGAAATTTTGTTCTCTCTTAGCTCACTCGGCTCTCTCTCTGTGGCACATCTCTCTCTCTCTCTTTGGTATCTGTCTATCGCAGCTCTCTATCTCTCTCTTGGCTCTCTCTCTCTCTCTCTCTCTAGTGCAACTCTCTCTTTGCTCTCTTTCTGTAGCGCAGCTCTCTCTCTGTCTCTCTCTAGCTTCGTTCTGCCTCTTTCTCCCCTTATTCGCTCTCTGTCTCTTTATTCATACCTTCCTTTTTTTGTAAATTATTTTTTAGTTGTTATTATTTTTTAAAATAATTTCTTACAATGTCTTACGATGCAATTATGATGCACCTGACTGCCTGTTTTTGAAAGGTATGTTGTTTCTTTCTCCTCCTCGTCTTCTTTTTGAATGCAATATGGCCCAAACCGTAAACCCATTGATGAGCCGTAGTCAATATACATACACTAGAGAGGCAATATTAGGGCAATATAATGGCAATACGATAGCAATAGCATTACAATATACATGCAATACGATGGCAATATGCATACAATATGTATACAATACACAGGCAATATTAGTACAATACACAGGCAATAGGACAGCAATATTAAGTCAATCTACATACAATACACACACATCCATTACAGACTACAATTTAGACATGAAAAATAAATCGCCACCGAACCCAAGAAGCAAAAATTATTTCTTTCATAAAACTTGACAATTCAATTGTTATTACATAGTCAACCAATCTTTGCTCTATTACATACATACTTCCTACCAATAATTATAAATAAGGGAGAGCTCACAAATTCTACTAATTTGATCTTAACTTCATCAATTTGTTCTTCGTTGTATGAGTTAGCTCTCCCTTCTTGCACATTTTCCAACTTGTTCTGTTGTCCTCCCGGGTAGCAATATCAGCAACAACAGGTTATCTACAGATCTGAAATCATAACTGCACATGATTCTCAATTAGCAAAGAGGAAAACCATTTTCTTTTATATGTGACAGTTTTAAAATTTTTGGAGAGGGATGGTATTTTGACAAAAAATTATAAAATGGGTGGTATTTTGAGCTATTTCCCTATAAACTATTATAATAATGTTCCTGGGTTCAAATAGTTTACTGTTTTAAGATATTATGAAATTGACTACTAAGAAAGCAGGTGACATAAAAACAGAAAAATGATCAAGAAATCCTTTGTGGGATAATCCATTATCCAATATGGAAGCTTTCGGCCAAGCAGCTTTGAGAAAAAAAGGAAAACAAGTGCTTCATCAATTTATGTGCTGTAACTTCAATGTCATTTCAAATTTTATGATGACTGAAAGAGTTGTCTTTATCAAACGAAATCAGAGAACCACAATTTTAAAGATTCTAACATAAATGAATTACCTGAAGTTTAGTAATCAACCCTTTCTTCTCTTCTTCAAACTCTCTGATCTAGTATTCAGAGAAAAAAATATAAGAATACCTAGCAGAGAAAGGATTAAAAAATGACAAAATCAGACAATGAATAAACCGGCTAGCATACCTGAGCCCTTAATTTCCTAATCTGTCCTTCTTGAGCAGCCTGCTTTTTTGAAAGCTCTTCACCTGGTACATAAAAATGCAAAAATGAAGGGATTTCCATAATTATTGATATGATTGCATAAAGAAACCCTCCTTGCATCCACAATAGAACATTGGCTACGTTGAAATTCACTATGAGGCACAAAATATGTAGAACATATTGAGCTTCTCAAGAGAAACAGAGACAGACAGGGACAGAAAGAGACCTTCAGCCATAACTTGATTAATTATTTCATCCTTTTCCTTCAGAAGAGCAGCTGCATCACTTTTCTTATTCTGCTCCCGCCGAAGCGTGTCCCTTTCCTTTGTAAGAGCATACACCTGCAATCATAAGTTGGCATAGCCCCTCCAATTATCAGGAGCTGAATTAAAAATAGGCAAGTACCAATTTCATCAAAAACATAACGGGCACATATAACACCTAGATCAATCCAAGCACGATTATAAACAAGACTTTATGAGAAGACCTACCTTCCTTTCAAGTGTTGCAACCCTTTGATGGTATTCCTCTCGCAGTGACTCGACTTCTGCATCATTGGATTTTCTCTGTTCAATTATTTTCGCCAGTTAATATGTGAACATCTATAAGAGAAATAATTATTAAAATCGCAATACTATATGGCTGATAAAGCAAATTGGGAAAGAAAAAAAATTGATAATGAGAATGTGAACTAGTCAACCATGGTTGGTTTCAAGAAATACCAGAAATTTTCCAAAACATGAAACATATAATTAGACAACCATCAAATTGTATGTGCAAACTTATAATTCCATAACATGATTGTTACACTGACAAAGATCAAGCATCAGGAATGCTTTTGGGCAAAATGAATAGTCCAATTAGAATCTATGCCTTTATTTTGCATTTACACACAAACAATTTTGAAGAAAACGTTGAAATCAAAATTGAAAAAAGAATGCATTTTAAAATTTAAATATTAACTCAACATAAACCACCCGCAAGAGGAAGTAGCATGAATATAGCAAAGATATTTTCATCCAACAATTCTCCACGGATGCTTCATTCAGTGACAAGCCACGGGGGCAACTACCTCCCTATAAGAATTTCCGTGATTTCCCTATATGCTGGGTTATAAATGGAAGATGGTAGCAAATACAAGTGCATTATACACCAAGAGTGAAAAATCAAAGTAAAACATGCATGATCAAGCCATTATTTTATCTACTCAAATGAAGGTATAAAAATATTACAAAATGCATACCTTCAAATCCTCGATCGCAGATTTTAATTGTTCATTTTTATTCATAAACTTTGCAATCTCATCAGCTTTTGCCTAGAAAAAGAATCAAATATATCAGACGTTCAGAACTGTAGATATACATACAATTGAACAGACATTAACAATGTAACATAGCTGCACCCAGAGAGATCCACAATGAAGAAAGAGTATAATAATTCTTCTCTTGTATTTGTTGCTGCTTTAACTTAATTACCATATACAGAAATACAAAATGTTTCTATTTTCCTAAATCAACAGACACAGACACAGACACACACCATCTGCAAGACTAAAGGTGTTCAGGTTAACTAAGCAAACTTCATAAACCTCCGATATATGTAGACAGCGCTTCTAAATTAAAGAAATCCAGTCAAGAAGTTCAGTAGTATTGTCTCAAGTGTTCCACTAAATGAACAGGGATAATAATAAATGGTTGTGATCTTATGAGCTCTCAAATAAGATGCTACCTAATCATTCATCATGTACCTGGGCCTGTCTTGCAGCACCTTGCAATGCAGCTTCCATCATCTTCATCTCCATCTTCACCTTCTCCAATTCAATCACTGAAGAGTCAGACGCATTTTCCCCTGAGCTCAGATGTTGCCCTTTAACATCAGCTTCATTATCATCAGCTTGTTCTTCTCGATGTTCTTGACGCTCTCCTGGAGCTTATTCACTGCCCCGGCGAGATCGGGGAAGTTCCCCAAAGAGACTTTCCCACTGAACCACGCCATTCTTTAAACAAAATACCGAATCAGATTCAATTCAAATTCAATTATAAGAACCAACCTAAAAAACTGAAATCAAATTTGAAAATTGATCGAGATCCAATTCCAAATAGGTCGAATCAGAAAAAGGCAAAAGAGAAATGAACCTGGTTGGGGTGGTCCGATTAATTCCTGGTGATTCAAATCATGGCGTATGCTTTTTGAGCTGAAGAAGGAAACTTCTGTGAGATTCGCGGTTGGTTTCACGAATAGAGAGTGGTTTTGTGGAAAGAGACGGACAATGAGGGGTTGATCCGAATTCTGATTGATCTGGAGAGAGAGACAGAGAGTTGTGCTAGAGAGAGAGCCAAGATAGAGAGAGCCAAGAGAGACCTAGAGAGCTGTGATAGACAGATACCAAAGAGAAAGAGAGTTGTGCCAGAGAGAGAGAGTTGTGTGAGCTGAGAGAACAAATTTCTGAACTTGTGAAAAATCAGCAATAAGGGTACAATAATTTTATATTTATAGGTGATAGTTCCAAATTTTTTAAAAAAAGATGGTATTTTGGGCTATTTCCCCAAATTTTGCGCTGTTTTCGCTTCTCCCATCTACAAACTACAAAATTGTGGTCCCACAAGCATTTCATATCAGCCGTCCAAAGGCTAAAACACACCACATGGGGCTGAATTACGCGACGCTCTGCACCTCAAAGTCAGCATACGGAGCTGAGCGAGTGTCGTCTGTTTCAGTCAAATGGCGTCGTTTTTGCACCTCCCTGCCATTTTCACACTTCCCTCTCCTCTGCGCGGAGCTTCCTTCCCAGCGGGCTCCAGGCCCAACTCGCTTTTCCAGACCCGGTTCGTTCTCTCCTCTCTCTCTCCCTCTCTCTCTCTCTCTCTCTCTCTCTCGCTTCGGCTGGAACTTTGACAGGGTTTTATTTGGTTATTGCCTTGCCTTAACAAATTGGTGTTCTTCTGCTAAGAATCTTGAAATCTGAATTTGGTTATGCAGGTTCAACATAAAATGCAGATATGCAGAGGCAAATGTGAACAAGGACGCCTTCAATTCCGTTTCCGCCACCATAGATGTTGTGGCTGATGTTAAGCCTGAACGGGTAAGCCAAAGCCAAAGCCAAAGCACCACACAACTTGCAAACAATTTCACATTTATTTAGTTTATAAATCAATTTTTCGTTTTTAATTCCTCAGCTTGAGCTTCAGATATTTGTTGTGTTGGGTATTTTTTTGTGCCTATGAATGATGTCGTATGCTTCCCTTTAGTAGGTTGTCGTATTAGGAGGCAGCGGTTTTGTTGGTTCTGCTATATGCAAAGCTGCGGTGTCCAAAGGCATAGAGGTCATTGGTGTAAGCAGGTGCTGAAGACATCATTGCTTTTTTCATTTGGCCTGCACCTTTTTAATTGTGAATTCCATTGTTTTATGTGTGAAATGTTTGCTCAATTTCGCAGGTCAGGGCGTCCTACTTACTCTGGTTCATGGATAGATCAGGTTAACTGGGTGCCAGGTATATTACATTCTTCAATCTTCGTGTTTAGTTCTTTTATTTTATTTTAAAAAAAATTTCTAATTTTTAAGAACATGAAGCTTCCACTCATGATGCTCGAAAGGCCTGGGAGTCAAGTACATTAGATCTTTTTTTTTTGGTCGAAATCTCATTCATTGCAAAGGAAAAACCAGACAGAGTCCAGCAAAAGGAAAGCTACAGAAAAGACAGAACAATAAAAAGGGAAAAAGCTCAAGCTAAACCAACCCCAGCCAAAAAGAACTTCCCCCAACCATAAAGACCAACTACCCGGGGGGAGGGCAGTAAGTCCATCAGAAACAAGAACAGAGAAGACTTGCTTCTGATTTCATTGATAATAGGCAAAATTGTCAAAGCCCGATTCTTCTCTCCCTTTTAGACCATCAATAAGAGCCAGTGAGTCAGATTCCAAAATCCCATTTTTATACCCATGTTGAACAGCCAAATCTAAACCTCTTGCAGCTGCCACAGCTTCAGTCGCCAGTGCTGACAGACAAATAACTGGAGCAGCCAAACTAGGTCTTCCTACTTCATTGTAGCTTAGAAGCCATTTGAGAGAAAAGGGAGGGGATAGGGATCTGGTGTTGGGTATTTGTCCATTTTGTTGAATTTCTTCTAACTTTTAAAAATATAATTCGTATTTCAAAGGGGTTTAATTTATATATTTTTTAAATTACAAATTTGTCCTTGTTATCAACATAAAAGTGGATGAAATTAGAAAAACTTGACGGTAAGGGTGAAATTGAATATTTATTATGAGTAAAAGGACTAAATCGGCAGACGAAATAATTTAGGGGGGTAAGTTCAAATTGCCTAATAGTTCAGGGGGCAAAATGGCTAAAAATCCTCTCCGAAATAGAAAAATGATATTTGTAAAAATAAAATAAAGTGACGAGGGAAGATTGCTCTTGATGCTTCCTGGAGAATGTAGAATATAGAAGTAAAATGAGATAAAAACTGATGCATATAAAACTGTTGACCTGGAAATTTATGATGTGTGATTGAAGTGAATATGATATAACCCTAGCTTGAGCATGATGTGGCCTTATTCCTTTCGACCAAACCATTGGTTCACTTTTAGAGTTTATTGGTGTCATTGTTCTGAATATGTCATAACATGTGTTACTTCAAGTTGATGCCATCTTGGACTGGCTGGTTAAATGGCATGCAATTTTTGAAGTAATTCGTGTGATGCAGGAGATGTTTTCTACGTAAACTGGGATGATGTACTTGTTGGGGCCACTGCTGTGGTTTCAACCATCGGTGGTTTTGGCAGTGAGGAACAGATGCAAAGGATCAATGGGGATGCAAATGTTGTTGCTGTAAATGCTGCAAAGGATTATGGTAGTGATGTCAATTATCATATTGCAGTAAATTATACTCCTTTGCTTGTTTTTTTCCTTCTTTTTTGCTACATCTATTATTTTATGAGATATTTAGTCATATACCCATTCTTAGCACTAATAATATAGATAACCCCTACCCCATTTAATTTCTATAAACAAACCCAAAAAATGACAGCTGGCCTTATTGAATTTAATTTTGATTATTAAATTACTTTGATGCCCTATTGAATGTTTTGGGTATTTTTATGAGGTTTTGGGGTTGGGCTCGTTTTAAGAAATTGATGGCAGTTTTGTAATTTATAGAAGTTAAAAGCCTCTTTGTTATGTTGTAAATGGGCTTTGAGTGTGTTTCTAAAGTCTATTTTATGTAGGGTTTTTATTTTTATTTTTTATAATTTGGGCCCCTATATTGAGTCTAATAGTGAATCTCCCTTATTTGATTCACTCTTCTTGGTACTGAAGCTTCCTCCCTCTCTCACTTTCCTCTCTTTTATTCATTTCCTTTTATAAGTAACCTTATGTCTAAACTCTATTTATCATGTTTGTTTTCTTTGCAACAAGAAGCTAACAGAAATTCGTAAATAACAATTGTAGAGCTACTCATGCAATTTCCCTTCAGAGTCTTCCGTTGATCTTCCTAGTTCTTTTTAGTTCACTTCTCTGAGTCAAGGTACTGCCTTTGAAGGACCTATAAGTTGACAGTAGTTTTATTTTTAATTTTTAATTTTTTATAAGTTTAGTTACAATTGAGGACTTCTAACTTTTTGTTTGTTCACCAAAATAGAGAGGATGACATAGAACCCTCAAAACATTAAAGGCACCTGACCCTTGAATTCCCAAGAGAGTCAGCACCCGTTAGGAACGGATAGAGGAAGCTTAAGAATTCTTCTCAGCAATACTCTTTGAAAGAGGGAGATGGTTAAGGCTATAGGGTTTGACTCTGGTCAAGCTGGTAGTCAAGCTGGTAGTCAAAGTGTAGGAGTTCTCTAATGCGGACATCTGGATTTTTCTTAATGTCCGAATGTGTGTTTTCTTTCACTTGTTGTGTTACTTACGTCAACTCAAAAATTTTCATATCATTGTATATTAGTGCATAGGAAGTAAAAACATATATTCCACCACTTTCTCACCGCTTTTGTTTTGATGTCCCATTGTAGGCTGCTTTTATTTGGTCTCTCATTGTTTTGTTGTATACAAATGTAAGCTGTGAGTTATCTAAAAACAACTAATTGGATGCATGGAAAATGGCTAAACCAGCACATCTGCATATTAAAAAATATACAGACATCCGGACTAAAGCATAACTGTATATATATGCATGCTGAATTTGTTTTGAAATGCATACAAGAAAACACTCATTTAAGGTACTCAACAGTGTGGCTCTGTGATCTGACCTATTCCTTTTTTAGGTTCCCCTTCAAAGATTGTCCATCCAAACAATCACCCAAATTCAGAAGTCATTTAGTCATCTCACATTAATCAATTTAACAGACGAATATATTCAAATGGCTAGTTGATTTCCGATTTTGTTGATTTCTTGTATGGATTGTCTTTGAAGGAATACTTAAAACATGAAAGGTTCAGATCATAAAACCATTTCTTGAGTGGACCCAAAAGATTAGTTTGTTCCATATTAAGTTACATACTGATTTGCATTTTGAAAATTTCTCATCATGTATTCATTAATGGAACAATGATGGTCTCATTTGTATATCCTAGATGTTGTTAATTAAAGCTACTCTTATGTCTCACAATTGCACGCAAAAGACGCTAGATATGAAACTTTTTTGTTCCTCTTTTTTTCCTTGGCAGGAGTTCCCAAGTTTATCTTGATCTCAGTGCATGATTACAATCTGCCTCCATTTTTACTTTCATCTGGATACTTCACAGGAAAGAGAAAAGCTGAATCGGAGGTTCTCTCCAAATATCCCAACTCTGGTAATACCTAAGTTTTTTCTCCGTTTTTGGAAATTTTAGAAGACTAAGTGTGGAACGTGTAAAATTAGTTATCAAGTATTTTGCTAAAGAAGCAATGATGATGAGTGAAAGAATAGTATTTGTTAGAAAAATGTTTTTAATTGATTGGAAAACATCATTATTTAAAGCCCTTTGGCCCATTTGTTTAAGTTGATAAAGAGTTCTCAACTAAATTGGAGCAACTGGCAACTTTGTTAATTTAGTACTCATTGATATACCTACATAAATCATATCGACGTTGTTTTCTAGCTTTACTGATTACTAATTAAATCTACCTTCCCTCCTTATATTTTGTTGTTTCCTTTCTCTCTCCTAACATTTCTTTTCAATTTGAACGTCCTCAGGTATTGTGCTAAGACCTGGTTTCATATATGGGAAAAGGAGGGTGGATGGATTTGAGCTTCCGTTGGATCTGATAGGAGAACCAGTGGAAAGAATTATGAGTGCTACAGAGAACTTTACCAAACCATTGAGTTCTCTTCCGGCATCCGATCTGCTCTTGGCTCCACCTGTAAGTGTTGATGATGTTGCACTTGCTGTAATCAATGGAATCAGAGATGATGACTTCTTCGGCATTTTTACAATTGCTCAAATTAAGGAGGCCGCAGATAAGGTGAGGGTGTGAATATCTTTTGGCATGTAAAATTAGCAGGTAAGTAATGCAAACAGGTCTGAGTGTCACAGAACACCTGGTTCTGCAACCCCTTGTTGGGAAGATGAGGATAAGTTTGGTTCTGCTGTTGTAAAGACGTGCAAATTGTTTCTTAATTGAATAAAAAATGTTAGCAACAAGAATTCCTGGAACTTGCCGTTAGATTTTGTTCTGGTATTTCGAAAATGACTTGCATCGAAAAGAGAGGCCAGACAAGACCATCAATCCACTAGCAGGCCAAGAGAGCCACAAAAGTAAGGGGTTTTGAAGGATATTTTTCCAAGATTTTTCACGCTGTCTACGAAGCACTTCTTATGCATTTCTTGTTTCGTGGACATTCAGGTGTTCCCTTATAATTGGGACTTTTCTTGTTTCGTGGACATTCAGGTGTTCCCTTATAATTGGGACTTTGGATTTAGGAGGAATCTAAATGAGAGGGAGTTAGCTGAGGTGATCAAGATGCTGGACATTCTTGACGGAATTAGATTGTCTCCTTCCAGATTGGACAGGAGATGGTGTGAGCTCGAGGGATCAGGGTCTTTTTCGTGCAAATCTTTTCGCTCTTTTCTTCTCAACAATGGGATGGCAGAGGCCTTTTCCCCTTATTCTCTAATATGGAAGGCCAAATCTCATCCTGAGGTTAAAGTTCTTGTCTGGTTGGTGGTCCATGGGAAAGTAAACACATCTGATCGTGTCCAAAGACGAAGACCGTACATGTATTTGTCTCCACATTGGTGTGTTCTATGCAAAATGAGTGAGGAAAGCGTGGATCATCTTTTTTTACAGTGCCCCTTTTCATTAAGTCTTTGGTGGACCTTGTTGAGGGAGGTCAAGACTGTAGTGGAGCAAGAATAATCTTTGAAATCTGAAGTGGCAGAAGCCCATAGAGCTGCCCAGAATTTAACTCTATCCCATAATTCGCCAACACCCACTCCCTCATACTCATCAAAAATCCTCCTGTTACACTCTAGCCAAATGTTCCAAAATACAGACTGCACCAAGCAACCCCATAACATGTCTAAACGTCACTCACCATTTGTAGAAGCCCTAAGAATATTCCATAACTTTTTTTTTTTCGGGAAAGAATATTCCATAACCAAGTCCCCATCAAGGTCTAAAATATCGATGATATCGGAAATATCGGTAGTCCAAAAATATGGAAATTTCGATGGAAATATCAGGATATTATCGATATCGATAAAAATTGAATAAAAACCAAGGAAATTGTAAGAAAAACTTAGAAATTTTTATTGAAACTTTGGAGAATGTTTATTTAGTCAATTATCTATTGTTAGAAACTACAGGAATTGGAGAGAGGGAATTGGGAAATTGAAGGGAGAGAATTGAGATATCAAAGTAGAGAAACTGATTTGTATTCAATGTTTCCGTGTATTCATTTACAAGTAGAAAGGGGAAGTATTTATAGGCATTTTGGGGGCATTTTGGGGACTCCACTTTTACAACACTCCCCCTTGGAGACCACAAATGATACAGAATATGTCTCGTTAAAAACCTTGCCAGTAAAAACCCAGTGGGACAAAAACTGGTCAAAGGGAAAAAGAGTACATAATCATGTGTAACATAAAATTCTATGTATATTGACGCGCGTGCGACACTGCCTCGTTAAAACCTTGCCAGGAAAAACCCAGTGGGATAAAAACCTGGACGAAGGAAAAAGAGTACAGTGTTTGAAGATCTTTATTGATAGCGCGCTCCCCCTGATGCTCGGCAAAATATCTTTAAGTCATACTGTTGATCACCTTTCTGAATATCGTAGTTGACACTGCTTCTGTGAGTCAATCTTGAGCGACACTGCCTCGTTAAAACCTTACCAGGAAAAACCCAGTGGGATAAAAACCTGGATGAAGGAAAAAGAGTACAGTGTATGGAGGTCTTTATTAAAACCACGCTCCCCCTGATGAATATCTCCCCCTGAAAAATTTATGACTAGCCATCCCAAAGTGGTGGTGATGGAGCTGAGCTCTAGCTAGTCTAGTATACTTCCGGAAAAACATTTAAGGACCAACGGATAAAACTCTCTTAGTATAAGCAAGAATCTCGTTGGCATAATGCTCGATCGAGACAAATATTTCGTGAATTCTGCAGAACCTTTAATGTGTTGCAATCACATTATAATCAATGTACTCACTGAGGTAATTTATGCATATTAATATTGAGTACAAATTTTGTGCTTCAAGCACATGTCCTTTAGGGACTTGCTTTATGCAATGTCAATACTCTCAACGGATTTTGTCTAAAAAGGGATTAAACTTTATGACACATTATATAGCTTTAACCCAGCTATTTATACATCTTTAGGGAATCGCTTCTGGCGATATGCTCTGTGCATTTAATAACCCTTAAAGATAATATGTTGGTCTCCGTAATTGTGTAATAAGGGGGGGCACAATTGAATCTGTAAATATGGAGAAAACCCAACATTCCTTGTTTCTGCCAGAAACAGTGTGTCATACAAAGTAAGTATATTCCCTTTTATTCCGAACACCCAAGTATAACTTTCAGTATTAACAAATTTTGGGGTTCGTATTGTGGGTTTGTTCTTTCACGTTCATTCTCATTTATAATGGAATTACCTCGTTCCATTTTGGCCAATGATATTGTCGACATTTAATAATTGAACGTGGTTCCAATCAACACAGCCCATTGATGATTTGAGTAGCTACTCCAAAATCAAAAATTGTCATTCATCAATTCATAATCTCACAATTCTCATGTGCATGCGCATGCATCAATTATAAGCATTCATTTGCTTTTGGGTACCCAAGCCACTTCATGGGGCTTTTATTATGTGAGAATGTGGATTATAACCTCCAATGGAGCGTTATTTTACAGTAGGGCGTGGATAATCTCTATTTAGAGAGTTGGAACATTTAGAACCCATATATCTGTCATGCTGCAGGCATGCCACAGATTAATACATACATGTCAATTAATTTATGGGACTTTAACCCATATTATGGGACTTTAACCCATATAATTTGCTACGCATTAGGCGTGCATAATATCAATATTGACATGTCAAAGGATTGTCCTTTCGGGACTTCAATCCATATCATTTGCTACGCAACAGGCGTGCACCCATATATCTGTCATGCTGCAGGCATGCCACAGATTAATACATACATGTCAATTAATTTCTGGGACTTTAACCCATATTATGGGACTTTAACCCATATAATTTGCTACGCATTAGGCGTGCATAATATCAATATTGACATGTCAAAGGATTGTCCTTTCGGGACTTCAATCCATATCATTTCCTACGCAACAGGCGTGCATCATATTGATCACTGCTATACCCATATTCTGTTCTTATGGTACATTAATCTGTGCAGTGTATTATCAATGTATCCAACTTGCAATCTGTAAAATTTGCATTAATAATTCATGGATACATACAAGCCATTCTTTTGGAACGGACTTATCTTCCCATTTGGTTACCTTTCAAGATAAAATATCAAATAAGTATATAAGCAAAAAAATAACACAAGTATTGCTTACATCCTTAGGTGGGAGAAACTTTTCTCAAGTATCATTCAAGCTTGTATCGGCCCAGTAAATGTAGCGCTTGATGATCTAGTTATATCCTGCAATAGTAAAATCACAACTCTTTTCTCTGTCAAAAACAAATAATCCTCAGAGAGTTACAGAAAGAGAAAAAATGCAAAAAGAGAAGGTAAGCAATCAGGGAAGGAAGCTGGTGGGAGCAGACAATAAGCTCTCATATCTCCTAGTCTAGAAGGACTTCCGGAGATTAGAGCATAAGATCGCCTTCACAGTTTCCTGATGTAGCGGAAACGTGATCAGGGATAGTCTCGCTTCCTGAATGGATGATCAGAGATAGTCTTGCTTCTCAGGCATATTAAGTGCTCACTGATAAGAAAAACAAGTAGATATCGCATCACTAGGTATGGAGAAAACTGGATGTCTTCTGCAAAGAAAATTTCGTTAGTAACACATTTATACACAAATACAATGAATAGGTAGAACCGGTGAATTTCAAATTAACCATAGGAAAATTGCGAGATTCTCGGGGTACTTTTGAAAAAATAGCTCCGTGAAATCCGTAAAGCAAGATCGACTTTTGATGAAAATAATACTTTGAAAACGCCGAAAGTGCCGACAAACATTTAATAGAGACCACGTGAAGTTTTGGAATCTGGGAAAGAAAAAGATAATATTGGGATCTTGGAAACTGTAGCCATATTTCCTCCTATAGATATGGCCTTTGCAAAACTTGATTGGAGCAACTGCGTTTCAACTTGCTCCTTTCCTGTTATAATAATTGCGCACATTCTTAAAATTTGCACCTGTGGTTTTTACGTCTTTTCAAAATGACGGTTTGAAACCTTGTGCCTTATAGGTTCAAATAACCACATCGACTTTCCCAAATTTCATATTTCAACGTATGGGAGCCCGGAACTTTTGGCCTGGGCTAAACACAAAACTCAGAATTTATTTGCCCTTTTCAAATGGACATGAAATATAAATTGAGTAAAAGCCACGCTAATATCTCATATATTTGGGTTCATGAGCTTCCGGCCCAGATATAACAAAATATGTGGGGAGCCTCAATTCATCATTCTCTTATGCCAAAGAGATATGTGGCGTACCACAATTTGCAATAATACCTCAAGGGATGTCCATTTAATTGTTGGAACTTCAGGTTCTCAACATTGTTAGATTTTGAACTTCAGGCCAAAATCACATATTCTCATGGTATGGACATTCAATCCCCTTAGATTTTGAACTTCGGGCCAAAATCACATATTCTCATGGTATGGACATTTAATCCCCTTAGATTTTGAACTTCGGGCCAAAATCACATATTCTCATGGTATGGACATTTTTACAATTTTCTGTACATATTTCTGGACTTCAAGCCCTTGCATAAATGTCCATATTTTGAGGAACTTCTGGCATCTCATTTAATTGCTCATCCATGAGTTTAAGGAACTGCAGGTTCCCTTTTGAATGGTGATAGTTTACCCAAAATGGTAAATATTTATGCATACATCACTATTCATGTATACGGCACTATTCATGTGTACAGTACATTTGCCAGTACAGTTATCATCCATGTGTACGGCATTATGAACCAATACGGTACTGTTACATCATTAAGGAACCCCAGGTCCTTATTTACATGTCAGGGATCAAGGACCCTCAAGTCCAATCACATGTTTACAAAAATAGTACCGGAGAGACTGCCAGCTCTCATATTAATATCATCATCAAGGATCTTCAAGTCCTGATGTAATTGTATGATGAGGATCAAGGAACTTCTGGTCCTGATCTGTATACTGTAAAAAACTCATCATTCAAGTCCTGATGTAATTTGTATGATGAGGATCAAGGAACTTCTGGTCCTGATCTGTATACTGTAAAAAAAACTCATCATACAGCACATTTAATCCATAAAATAAATTGCTGGTAAATAAATTACCGGTATAGACGATAAACCCGCACCACACTTTAAATAAATGTAAATGTGCGGTAAATTAAATTCATAAAGTTAAGGTGCTTGTGTGGGCATTAATTCTGCTCCATACATTTAAATAAAAGTAAAGGCGTGGACGATAAACCCGCACCACCCTTTTAAATAAATGTAAATGTGCGGTAAATTAAATTCATAAATTAAATTGCTTGCTGTATAGACGTTAATCCCGCACCATACCTTAAATAAAATTAAATGTGCGGTAAATTAAATTCATAAAGTAAACGTGCGTGTATGGGCACTAATTCTGCTCCATACTTTTAAATGAAAGTAAAGGCGTAGACGATAAACCTGCACCACCCTTTAAATAAATGCTGTCGTATGGGTAATAATCCTACACCATACAGTAAATAAATGTGGGATTAAAAACCACCACCGAATAAAATAAGAAAAATGTTAGTATTAGTAACGGTCTCCCACTGATAATATGTTTGGTATTACCAAGGGTCCATTTTTGTTAATGGTTAGTAAAAGAAAAGCAGATAAATATAATAGGAAATAATAGGGGAGATCAGGGAGCAGAGATCTTATCGCTACTTTAGGGTCAGTGCCCTTGCTGAGTGATTTTTTTTTTTTTTTTTAAATATATAAATTTATTTATTTTTCTTTTTTTCGGTGGATTTGCTGTTGGATCTTCTTTTACTTTTATCATTGCTGCGTGATATTCCTTTTGTTGAGCACTGAGAAAAAGAAAGTGACAGCTCCGTCCCAAAGAATCCTGCCCTCTCTCCACTTGGATTGATGAGTGCAGCAGAACCTTTCAAAAGAGCAAGCAACTGGCACAGTACAAATGGGTCACTGTTCATCAGCAGCTCTGTTAGCGATGGTGGTGTTGACCCTGTTGACCACAACTCACGGCATGGCTCCTGAAGTTTGTACATGAAAATCCTTTTGAAACAGGTGCTGGAAAACACAGCATCAGATTCCACCTCCGGGAAAGACGTGAGAGCGCCGCGAGACGACGCCGGAGAGACCTCGGCGTTGTAGACCGGAGCGATCATGAGGGCGTAGCCGACGCCGATTCCAGCGACGAACCGACCGACCATGAGGAAGGCGAAGTTGGTGGCGAAGCCCATGAGGAGAGCTCCGGTGAAGAATATGGCTCCGGCGAAAACGATAGTGTACCGGCGGCCAATCCAGTCAGACGTTCTGCCGGCGGCGGCGGAGCCGATGAGCGAGTAGAGGTTCAGAATCCCGATGAGGATCTCAACTTCCACGTCCGTGATTTTCAGGTCCTCTTGTATGTAGATTGAAGCTCCACTCATCACACCAATATCGTAGCCCAGCAAGATTGAAGTCATGGAAGCCAAAATGGCGCAACCGATGGCGTACAGGTTTCTTTTGGGCTTCTTCTTGAGCAGGGGCTGGCCGGAAACGGCGTTGGCTTCAGCTCTATGGTCAGTCATTTTGAGCTCTGTGGTATTTGGTTGTGATCTAGAGAGAAGGAAATTTGGCCACGTTTTATTCAGGTCAAATTCGGAACTGGAAGGTGAAGCCCTGGAGGATTGGGAACCGAGCTGGGCGAAGATGTTGCAGTAGAGGCAGCCATGGATGATGTGTCTCGAAGCTCTGGCTCTCTCTGTGTTTTGAGAGTGTCTGTGCTTGTGCACTGCCACGTGGGATGCCAGAGAGAAAGAGAAAGAGAGAGAAAGGAAGAAGAGGGTTTGTTTGTATGTGTACCCAAGGACTACATAGCCATATTCTCTGGGGAGCAGTTTCAACTTTGGTGGCAATTTGGTTTCTGGGTTTTGTATCCGGATTTTGATCGGATATGCAAGGAGGGTCACAAAACAGAGAATCAGAGAATTCAGCTGGTATTTTTGAAAGCGAATTCGTGCAATAACGTGTTAGAAACTAGAGGAATTGGAGAGAGGGAATTGGGAAATTGAAGGGAGAGAATTGAGATATCAAAGTAGAGAAACTGATTTGTATTCAATGTTTCTGTGTATTCATTTACAAGTAGAAAGGGGAAGTATTTATAGGCATTTTGGGGACTCCACTTTTACAACATCTATGAGTTTATCACAAAAAATTAGAAGGAAATGCATTGCATGATGAATTTAACTAATTTAAGTTGATTATACAGCAAGCGGGCAAACACCATGAGTGTAAAAAATATGTAATAATTAATGAAAAAAGATTAAATACACCGTAATCATTTATATATAATGACTTACTATAATATTTTACACTTTATATATTGCATGGTAAGATACATGAGTGACTTAGTACCACATAGAGTTCCTACGAGGTTCAAATTTTTCACTATCTTCATCATCTCTATGTGTAGAGTAAGTGTATTGTGAAGAGTAGTCATCAAATGATAAATCCCCAAAGTAGTTTTACATGTAATTGTTAACATACCACCCATATAAATATAAATATTTTAGCATATTATCACAAAAACATAAGTGATATGGTGTTTAAGGTGTTGGAGTAAAATGGGAGGGGTTCATATCCCCTTTGTGCTTTTTTCTCCCCTTTTTCCCTTTTTTTTAAATTTTTTTTTCCTTCACATCGATATTTTCGATATTTTGACAAAATATTACTGAAATGTGAACGAAATTATCGACATCGATATTTTTCGATATTATCGTCGATATCGTCAATATTTATACGATATGTACATGGATATATTCCGAAATATCCGTGATTCAAAAAAATCGAAATATCCTCGATATTTCCTCAATATTATCGATATTTCAGACTATGGTCCCCATAATAAGGAAAAGTAAAAAGGAATTTTTAATTCATAATCTTATGAGAAAAAAAGAAAGGAAACAGGGATAGAGATTTATTTTTATTTTAAACTAAATTTTAAAAAATTTATATTTGTATTGTTTATTTTTAAAAGGAGTGACTTTATTATAATTTACGTACCAAATTATTCTCACATTAAGGAAGCTTAAAATATTTGACAAAAATTGAGAATGTCATTTTTTTCTGAAATTTTGAGAATTGTTTCTAAATTGAGAATTGTCATTGAATTGCTTTAGATTTAAACTACATGGATAAAAATGACCAAACTAGAAAATATATAAACAATTAAAACAAAACAAAACACCAAAAAACACAAAACGCAGCCAGGGATGACAAAACACAACTGGAGAAATACCTAAGAACATTTGTTCTCGGCACCCTCCCAATTGGCTGTCAACACGCCTGTAATGCTAACCCACATAGAACGAGTTTATAAATCAAGATTTCTGTTAGAGTAGCATACTTTAGTTAATCAATCTCCCAAGCTACACATTCACCAACCATATTTAATACATATGAATTTTAGTGTGAATACTACCACCCTTGTGAAAGAGACTTAAGGGTAGGACATGACTTTCACACCACATATCTTAGGGCTTCCACTCTTAAAGGTAGGCCCAGTGAGAAATAAAGGATGATATGCAAATAAACATATCCTAAAATATGAAAAGTTAAAAGTTGGACAAAAGTCAAACTACATGCTGCTATGCAAAAGAAACTCCCTGTTGCTGCTAATTGGTTAGATGGTGCCCCTGGAAAGCACCATAAAGCTGGGTTACTCATCCTACTGGCCTCCATGCACTTCTGTTTGTGCAATCTGTTTAGTGTCATTGCTCAATTTTTGCTCACTTCTGGCAGACCTTGGATCTTCGTGCCCAGGAATTTCTCCAAGCTTCTCCTGTAGAAGCAAAATAGCATCTCCAGTTTAACTTTGGACGTTGCAAATTAAAATTGCATTTCCCTTAATTAAGCCCTGTGGTATAACTTCTGTTTGATTATTAGCTAAACTAATTTATCTGGAGTCTGGATGCACAAAAAAATTATGGGAAATAAAAGCATGGGATCTGGATCAGACTGATAGCACATCGCTGATCCCAAACCAAGGAACCGTGCAGTTAGGCTTATGCAATAGATTATGCAGATTACACTATAAGGAGTTAGAATGTTGCATTTTAGCAAAACTTATCAAAGTGTTCTATCTTCACATTTGTAAAATCTGTGTGGAATTGAATTGTCACTTGATGCACGCCCCCTTTGAAATAAATGTAAAAAGGGAAAAAATGGAAATCTAAAGAACACCAACGTAAGTGCATTATGTTTTGGATCAAAGCAATCCTAAATCAAGGTTTGCTAGAACAATTTCTAGTAACGTTTGAAGAATTTTTGAAGTTTGCCAAATCACGGTTTGGAACAGAGATGTAGACCGATTCAGATCAGTTCTGTTTACAGAGTGAATTAACAAAAAATTATAGTGACGATTCAACAAATCCTTTGTGCTTAAAGCAGGATAGAGTTGGATCAGCATAATTGACTCCCTTAAAAGAACCAAAAAAAAAAAAAAAAATGTGGTACTAAGTGACTGCAAAGTCGACCAACATCCTCCAAACAAGTTCGAAAACAAACCAAGAGTGGATGTTACCTTCAGAGATGCATTCTCCGAGAGCAGCTGCTCATACTCGCTCCTGATCCGGCTAACTTCTGATCTAAGAGTGGCATTCTCTTCTTTCAATAATTCAGCACGCTGGGCCAGCTCATCACATTCCGCCTAACTCAAAAGTACATCCGTTGAGGCCATATTGCACATACAGTGCCAAATAGCCTGAAATAATTAACAGATGCAAAAAGTTACATCATTACCTGCTTGCGCAACCTAGATCGACGAGCCGATTCCCTATTTGACTGCTTTCTTCGCTGTCTTTTAAGCTCTCTCTCATCCTGAGTCAGAAAAACAAGAGGTGAGGGTGCTTAAAAATCTGATAAAGACAAACAAAGAGGTGCTTAAAAAGGTGATAGAGCACATCTCTGTGCATTGAGAAGCAAAAAACTCCTGTTTATCTGTATGCTATAGCCACAAAGCAAGAAAAGTAAATAAAAAGGCATAATTAAAATAAATTAGAGGTAATAGCAATCATAAACAAAGCAGGTACTTGCCGAGTTACCATGGGGACTGGCAATCAGAACTAGTTAACTGCCAATCTTAATATGTTTCATGTTAAAAGCAGTACAAGGCTAAAAGCTCGGAAAAAAAGCTAGAATGTGATTCCAAACATGCATGAAAATCAGAATAAGTGAGGAAAAATTATTCAAGTGGCGGTTACTGCTTTCTTCATATGCAACAAAATAATTGTTAAACCCACGAATCATGAGCTCCATTAACTCAACTAGACCATATTTGCATATGACAACCTCCATCCACACAAGTCACACTATACTCCAAACACAGGGTATAACGTTTCCAAAATTCTATTCATAGCCTAACCCATAAGAATCCATGTGCAAATATCAATTTTCACAAGTAATGCAACTTAAAATGTAACCTACACTTGGTGCTCTAAACCAATTTTAAAGCCAATTAACATAACTCTACCCTCCCAACTCCAACAAGATACTCAAAGTGAAGATTATTCTCCCCATTTTTAATCAGATCTATAAAGTAACTTAAATTAAAATAGTCTCAACTCAGAGCTGGAAAAAACGTGATAAGAAGAAAAAAAAAATTGCACTTGAAATACAGGGACAGATATTAACTTGTAACCAAAGCTGTGACTGAACACTATCCCGAGACCCAGCAGTAACTAATCCTCCTGTTACTGGAGTAGTGGGAACCTTCCCACGCATTGCAGGCACACCAGAAGAAGGTGGAGCACCCCAATAGTCCATCCCAATATTTAAGTTGGTTGCAGGACCAGGAACAGCACCAGGAGCACCAGCAGCCGTTATTGGCATGATGGCCATTGTTTGATTCAACATACTATGAGTATTTGGTGCTCCGTTCTGTGAACCATGTGCAGAGCTGCCATTCTGAGATGCATCACCTGCAATAAAACATAAAAATCCTTAGTAAAAATCTCTTAACACAGATTGACAGCCACAAAAAATAATATAATCAAACCTTCCAAAGAATCTTGCCTGCCCCCTGACTTGAGTTGTGAGTCCTACAAAAGTAATGGAAATGAGAAAGTTGAAGCAACACACATAAAAAAGGAACATAATTAAACAGAAAAGAAAATCAAAGAGCCATTTGAAAAATATATTTCCCGTAGGTAACAGAAGATGTGCATTAATCTAGTGCAAATCAAAGGCTGACACATAAGTTCATAAGTTATTGAATAATCGCAACTTATGCCATACAAATTTAAAACCTGTTTGTGTGCGTGCTGTGCAACTATGCACTGTTCACGCAGGTACTTTTCACACCAACTAAACAGTCCCTATAAGCTCTTCTAGCTTCTTTGCACCATTAAATCCTTCATCCATTTCTTCCTTAACTTGAACCATACTTAAATGTGTTCACATCCTTGATCCCCCCCAGTTATCCCTCCAAAACCTGCCCTCATGAAAACTGGCCACCATTTGCCACTTATCATTTCCTGGCCCTAACTGATGAGGACATCTTTGTCGAACCCATTAGGGTTTACAAGAGAAAGGGATGGAAGAGGAAGTCATTTAATTTGGTCTTTAAATCTGGAAATTTTTTTACTCCTGCGATTAGTTTCTAACTCGTTCTCTAAGTTCTCCAGACTTTAGTAAGATTTTTAAGTTTTCCAGATTTCTAAGTTTCCTATTTTATTTAGGTTAGGATTTCTGTTTTAGCAATGGATTTTTATCCTATTGTCTCTAGGTTTTAGTTTGCTATAAATACCCCTTCTATTTAATTCATTACGGAGTTGAGTTGTTGAGATATGGAGAAAAATTTACTTTCCAGAGATCGGACAATTCTTGGTGTGAAGCCAAACCCCTTGGTGCAGAGCCAAGACATCTTATCATCTATTTTCTTTTTTTTTCATTGTTTTCGCTTCCGCTAAATTACCTAAACACTCAATTCACCCATATCCTACATCACTAACTTATTTACAAAACACAAGATTCTCCTCCTACAGCTCTGAGCCATTGAACCACAAGTGTCAAGTCCCAAACCCCTATGTGAGACCCTCCGAGCAGTCAATAGTCAACTGGCTCTGGAGGTATGGACATAACCATTTGTCAGGTGGAAATATGATTTATTTCTTATGTTGGATAGTGAAACAAGAAATGGACTTTTCCATTCACAAGGTTTTTATCAGGCCTTGAGGTACTCTCTAAAACTCTAGATCAACCGATGCTTCAATTTAAAAAGAAATTCTTCAATTTGTTGCTTCTTATTGTTGAAAGTGATTACCACATGCATCTAGCAACCCACTATGCATTCTTACAATCAACCATTAGATGACCTAGAAAACTTTCGTAGCTTTAAGCACCACTCTTTTACTCGTGCAAGTATGATCCGCATCTCGGTAAACATAAGAGGTGATGTAGGATATGGGTGAATTGAGTATTTGGGTAATTTAGCGGACGCGAAAACAATGGAAAAACAGAAAATAGGTGGTAAACAACGCCTTGGCTTCACACCAAGGAGTCTCCAATCTCTGGAAAGTAAACTTTTCTTGATATCTCAAATCTCCATTTTAAAGACCTAAATAGGGAGTATTTATAGCAAACTAAACCTAGAGAGAATAGGATAAAAATCCTTACTAAAAAGAAATCCTAATCCACAATGGAACCAATCCAAATAAACTAGGAAACTTAAATCAAATCCTACTAAAAACTGGAAACTAAAACTTGGTGAAATCTGGAAACTCTAGAAATCCTAGTGAAATCTGGAATCTGGAAAACTAGTTTTCCTATTGAAATCTGGAAACTAAGATTTCACCCCAACCTTAATGATAATGTTGGATTGGCTGATCATTTCTTCCTTCTTTGGTAAACCTTAAAAGGTTTGTCATAGATGTCCGCATCAAGAGGCCATGAGATAGAAATAAAAACATATTTGTGTATACACACACAAGCGCGTTCCCCTTTATAAGAGGGATCCCTTTTGAGGATATGCCAAAGTGATCACGCTGTCAAGCCATGTCGCAATATGTTCAATGACCTGAACTATCTAAAAGTATTAGATACCTATTGAACAATGCAAAAGGTCAGCAAAATCTGAAATCGTTTGATCATTTGATTGCCATTATGAACAGTTCAATTTTATATGGACCATTGTGTGTGTTTATTTATTTGGTCAGCAAAAGATGGCTAAATCATTTCCGATTTAGTTGATTTTTTGTTAGGATAATGCTTGCATGGAGGCATAATAAATGGACAGTTGGGATCTTCATATCCCAACGAGGGTTGGGCCCACATGCGATCCCTTTCAATTTTTACCAAAAGGGATCCCTCTTAATAAGTTTACATATATAAGTTACTATTCCAATATATAAGTTACTATTCCAATAAGCCTCAGGACACCAACCAAATTTAAAATTAGCAATCTTGCCTTGCTGTCAAGCGACCTACGTCCTAATTGCACCCAATGCTAAGAGGAAATTTCACTCAGAAAAAGGAATTCTGCACTTTTACTAGTTTTTTATCAAACTTAACGACCCAGAAGAATTATCATATTTGTAACAGTGTGAATGCACCACAAGCACTCAGGGAACAAAGATCTAAGTTCATTATGACAAATTTATTTAAATAAGTTCACTCTTCCTTTTCCTTTTCATTTAGTTTTTTCTTTAATATTAAGAATTATGGAGAGTTCCTCTATTACACCAAACTTCTATTACAGTCAACGCAACATCAACACGTAACTTGCTTCCTACAGTAGGCTTGATATAACAGCCTAGGGGCCACTTTATCTGGCCCGAATCAAAGAAACCAAAGTAATGCAAACAGATCTACAAATAAGAAACTTCAATAGTATGGAACTTACACTCTGAGAATTTGCATCACTTCCTTCACTTGTACCTTCACTGGCACTCTCAGCACTGCATATCGAAATACATTTCAACCATTACCAAATTAATATGTAACAACATGATATAATAATGAGAGGTCCCTGTAAGAATAGACTCCATAAGGATCCGAAACTGTTGGGCCTAGATATGAGTTCATAATAAGGATCCAATCAGAACTAGAATTGTGAGCTAGCTACATATAAACATCTATGCAACAAGAAATTATCTATTCCACAATTCATGATTACCAAGTTGCTGAGCTTCGCGATCACTTTCATAGATGTTTTTATTAGCTAAGAGATCAACAAACAGTTAAATCGGGACACAGAAAATTACACACGCAGCTTCTCAAATAAATGGCTTGCTGTGTTTCTGTGACAAAGCTCTACCTACAGTATCCCACATCCTCCCCTCCCCCCGTTTTTCTTTTCTTCCAATCTACAGTGTCTTTAAATCCAAAGATTTCAGTAAGAGGACACTGGAATCCGTGATGCAAAGGCCAGTAGGTATTAAACATGATCAGTATACCTTTTAGAGTGAACTCCATTAGCAGAGGCTCCTGATGTCTTCCCAGGCTCGTTATTCTTCCCTGTAATCATATTTAAACTGCCCAAGCTTCCTTTTGATCTTTTTATGGGTAATTTTTCCTTCACCTCAGAGGGCTTACCATCTGCTTCCATGCTTCCAGGTGTGTTACCCTAAATGCAATTTTACAAATTATGTCTCATGTACTCAAATGAATAAAGAAATTATTTCAAGCAACAAAGAATTTGATTATAGACACTTACAGAAGCTTCTACAATACCATTTGGAGAAGGCATAGCAAATGGGCTAAAAGGATAAGATCCCTGTTTAAATATAGCACATGGCATAAATTATTAGTGCCATCCAGAGAATGAGGCTAGAAAGCAGCTAGGTAATTCAGCTGAAGCAAGATAGACAAGAAATTACCGGAGGCATGGATGGATGAGCATATAAGCCACTATGGGGATACATGGCAACATACGGATGTGGAGGGGTACCATATGGAGGCATAATATGCTGAAATTTAAAAGCTTATTAGAAATGAACCAGTTATTAACCAGTTTGTGGATTTGTGGATTTCAAGAAAATTATGGTACATATCAATGGTATAATCTTTTTGAAAAAATACCCACTTCCTTAGGTAACCTCAGAGACAAAATCAAAATATAGGCTGACAGGAAACAGGAGACAAAAAGACAAGTGTACCAGTCTCCATCAACCAGAAAAAGAATATTCAATTTAAGTCCAATTGTCCAAGCGTCCACAGTTAAAAAGTCAAACTGTTACAAAGCCAAAATGGTACTACGTCTAGATCTCTTTCTAGTGAACATGCTCAGCGCCTCAGAAACTTACACAGGAGCTTAAAGCCAAGATCTTTCTCATGAACGAACACTTTTTCTCTGTTTGTTAACACATTTCAAATGATTTCTAAGAGTACAAACATATATCTTTAAGTTCCCATTGTACTGCCTACCACTCCTGATGAGGACATTTTTGTCAAACCCATTAGGGTTTACAAAAGAAAGAGATGGAAGAGGAAATCATTTAATTTGGTCTTCAAATCTGGTAATTTTGTATTCCCGCGATTAGTTTCTAACTTGTTCTCTAAGTTTTCCAGATTTTAGTAAGATTTTTAAGTTTTCCAGATTTCAGTTGAATTTCTAAGTTTCCTATTTTATTTAGGTTAGAATTTATGTTTTAGCAAGGGATCTTTTATCCTATTGTCTCTAGGTTTTAGTTTGCTATAAATACCCCTCATGTAATTCATTAGGAAGTTTTGTTGAGATATTAAGAAAAGTTTATTCTCCAGAGATTGGAGACTCCGTGCTGTGAAGCCAAACCCCTGGAGTGATTCCAGACCCATCCTTGTTCGTTCTATTTTCTGTTTTCCATTGTTTTTGCTTCCGCTAAACTACCTAAATACTTAATTCACCCATATCCTACATCAACTCCCAACTCTTAGATGGCCAAAAGCCACCATGTCAAAAATAGCATTAAAGTCAAAGTTTCACAAAATACAATCAAAAAATTGAATAATCAATCATTTTTATTTTCTTTCAATGATTTATTAAGATTAAACAAATAATTCTAATACACAAGCATATACCTGAACACCCCACATATATGGGTGAGCTTGAGGACTTGATGCCAAAAAACCATGTGGAGGTATAGGAGAATACGCCTGTTAAGAAAATAATTACCCCATAATAAATTTCAAACATATCTAAAACAACAAAAATGCTAAAAATTGAGGCTTTTCAATATAAAACCTGAAATCCCGACCAGTCAGGATTAACAGTGCCAGCACTAGTGGTCGCAGACTGCTCCTGAAAGTTCCCAAAAAAAGCAAGATTAAAGCTCATTACTAACTTCCAGTATCGGAGGACCTCAATTTTATCATAACAGATACTACGAAAAGACACACAAATAGACCTGCGTACTAGCAGGTGTTGTCTTCGACTCCTTCTCTTTCTCTTTAGCAGGTTTATCCATCTCGCTGCTACCCATTACTCTATATCAACGATGTTAATTTCATCGAACCATCCCACAATCACCACAAGAAAATCATCGAGCGGACCCTGTTCGCAACAGTGGCCTATAATGTCTGAGGCCACAAATGTTCAGTGCCCAAATGTGAGATGAAGTACATCATCATGGAAAAAAACAACAGATGCTAAATTTATATATCAATCTCATGCTGAACACTAAACTTAAATAGTTTTCGTTACATTACGTCAAAAAATCCCAAAATAAGTTCACTAATCATTGAAACAGAAAGAGTGAAAACCTAAAACTATAAACACTATTTTTTTCTCCAATAACTAGCACAAAATTGTATTACTGTACACCACCGAATTCATTCAGGCAATTTTGATAGATATAACTCTGTAGTTAAGTTATCAATCTTAATTTACTAGGTCAATTTCTAGCATCAAGAGTGAGTGTCTAAAAGTGTGTTCGGTGTCTCAAATCCCATTTATGATTCTGACAATTTTTACAGGAGAGGTACTACCTTGGGGCCAGATGAGCTTCTTGGGAGCTACAGAAATTACAAGCTTAGAGCGGCTGCTCTTCTCCTCAGGATATTAAAGGGGCGTGGCTCTGTATGAGGCTCGTACTGCAGAGAAACCAAATATCTATAGTGGGCATACCAAAGTTATAGCAGGTAGATCTACTACCAATTTTTTCGTATTAAGGCAGTTTTGAATCCAAGCATGAAACCAAAACATGAGCATTATACAAAAATCACATAAATAAGAACTTACATGTTTTAAGAACCCACAAATGCGTGCTATGTAACAAGATCATAGATGTAATATGCACTTAGTAAGAAGACTATCTACTTTCATATCACTGACATAGCTCTTAAACTCTTTGATTGTAAAAAAAAAATTAAAATTAAAAAATTCGCTTGAATCTTCACCATTGATGGGTTACGTTCGAGGCAAAAACAAATAACAAAACATAAATATGAAATGAGAAAAAAAAAAATTGTCTAGCAAATTCTAACAATAATTTACGGAAACCCTGAATCCGAAAATTGCAAGACAGAAATACACAAGAAAAACCCTAACATGAATTTAGGAGCCAGTGAAATTGATCGGTAAATAACCCATTAATCTTAACCCTAAAACAGAAATACCATAACGAGTTTAAGCCTGTCCTCGACCGGTGACAAATTGAGGAACTATACAAAAAGGGAAGACGCGAGAGAGCAAATCAGCTCCATACTTACTCATCAGCGTGACCAGAGATGACGATAGGTGCTTCAACGGGAGCCAATGGAGGAGCTGAAGAATTAAACGGAGAATGAGAAAAAGAAGAAGAGCGGATGGGCGATGATGGAGCTTCTTTGTGTCCTGTGTTATTACTTCTTGGGCGTCTTCTGCGATTAGAGAGTGAAATAGTTTTTTCCGGGTTTTTCTTTTTAGTTTTTTGGTTGGGGGAAAATTCCCAAACTATACTCCTTACCCACCTGCTGTGACAATTCCTCAACCGCTTAAGTTATACTTTCTTCTAGTGTCAAAATATCCCTTGAGCCCACAATTGGTCTCACATTCAAATCATCATGGTAATTGTGTGTGCGCGAAAACACACTTTATAGTTTTTTGGATTTTCATATGTTTTACTCTCTGAATTATAACCTTGTAGAAATTAAACTTATGAACTATAAACTTAGCCAATTTAATCTCACACTAATTAAAATTGTCAATTTAATCTCGCACTAATTAAAATCGCCAATATAATCCTTCCCGTTTGTTTGTTCAAATAATCTCTCGAGAGAATATTCATTTCTAGATCCTTCGCCCTTTGAACTTCCTTCTATATCTTCCTCAATTCTTGTAAAAAAGACTAGAGTAAATAGACCACACTCGATGGGTATGACCAAAGACCCTCCGATGCCTAAGTTAGTTCGATTGAGTCTAGGTGAAACAATAGCTAAAAAGGGTATGAAGATTTCTCTAGGGTGAGAATCGAGTGGCCGGAGCCGTGCATGGTAGCTATGAGAGAGAAGGGAGATAGATCTTCGGTATTTTTGCAGGGTTTCGGAGCTAGGTTTAGAGTTACCTTGAGTGTTGAATGAAGCCATCTATTTATAAGAGCCTCGGAGGCGAAGGTTTCATAGAGAATAAAACTTTTATTAGGAATGAGTTTATTCTTTCCCTAAATTGTAAAGATGGAGCCCATTGGAGATTTGATTGGGATCAAATCTCCTAATTTGATGATGATAATTATATCTCCTTATTAGGATAATATCTAAATTAGTGGTATTATCTTATTAAATAAAGATAATATCACATAATTAAGATAAGGTACTGATTTTCTCACTTCCCTTCTATCCACTTACACTCCATTTTTTTTAAATTGTATGTTTTCACTCCTCTTTTGTTCACTTATACTCCCTTTTATCTTATAGTAAAAGTATTAGAAAAAACAAAAGGGAGTGTAGGTGGATAAAAAGGGAGTGGGAAAATCACCACCCTTAAGATATTATCTCAATTTTTAGTATTAATTAATTGGGCAAATAAATGGGCTCAATTAATTAATCTAAGGGATATTTTTCTTTTCCACTTGGCATCCTGTGATTGGAGACAAAAATATTTGCTCCCACAAACGCCCCCCATCTTTTGCATGGTGCTTGTGTGGCATGTAGGAGATGAAATTATTTTTCGAGCTCTCCAACTGTGTCTGGGCTTTCTTCAGTGAGTTAGACTTCTTTTGCAGATTGGGTTCCCAATTGAAGTGGGCTTTTGACTTTTCTTGGAGTTGGGTTCCCGATAGGAATTGGCTTGTGATTCCTTCTCTACCTAAGATGCCCAACCTGTATAAATGTAGAGCTTCTCTTCACTCTTCTTCACATCATAAACTTAACTTCTCTACTTTCTTAGCTTGAGAGAGATCTTGGAGAATTTGTACTGCTTGTCAAAGAGAGGAGTTGCCGTGCATCCCAAGGAAAGTCGAACACATATATATATATTTTTATTCTTCGTATTTTCTTTTTCGGGGTTCATGGCGGCGTGAGGAGGTGGTGCCACCATGTCGATCCCAGGATATTGGGAAGAGTGGCTGTCACGGATTAGGCCATCTCGACGGTCTTGCTCCTCATGCGCTTGCTTCCAACCATGGTTGTTTGGAAGGCTTCGGTGGATTGAAAAATAGGAGGAACGAATTCCTTGAGCACGCGTTAAGTATAACTCATGCTCTTAATGAAAGCACCAAATGTTTGTGCAAATAATCTTGCAGGAGAATATTTGCTTATAGATCCTTCACACTTTGATCTTTCTTCTCTCTTCACCTCGATTCGTGTAAAAAAGACTAGAGTCAATAGACCATACCCAGGAGGTGTTGGCCAAAGGCCCTCCGCTGTCTAAGTTAGTTCGAGTGTTTGTAAGAAAACAATAGCTAACAAAAGGGTATGGAGATGTATGTATGGTGTGAACCGGGCGGTCAGAGCCTTGTAGAGAAAATATGGAGAGTGGGGAGTGGAGAGGTTGGCGTTAAGGGTGTTGCCGCCAGCTAGAGAGAGAGAGGGAGAGAGCTTCATGTATTTTTATCGGGCTTTCCAAGTAGGTTTAGATGTACCTTGAATGATGAATGAAGCCATCTATTTATAGGAGCCTCGGAGGCTAGGGTTTCGTAGAGAATAAAACTATTGTATTCTTTACCCAAATTCATAGAGATTGATTCCATTAGGGATTTTATTGGGATCCAAATCTCCTAATTTGGTGATGACTATATCTCCTCATTCGAGATGCCTAGATCAACATATTTGAAATTGGAGTCGATACAAAGGTCTGAACATATTGAACCCGGATAACGCCTAATATGCATAATCCGATCGACAGTCAAACGATAACCAAATTCAAATCAGAGCATACAATCATGCTCGGGACGACATGGGGATCATTTTATGACCAAATGGATCACCCAAACAATGCCCACGCACCGGGAGCGCGTGAGTGTCTTGAGAAATTCTTGTGACCGAAAAATTCTTAAAACACCCATCAATACCTATACCTACGTAATTAGAACAACGAGTGGAGCAACTTTTATTCTTCGACCATGGCCAAAAAGTGACCGAAACTTGCCGAAAACTGGCTGAAACTTTAACTTGTAAATCGAGTTCCAAAACTCAAAAATCGATCCTAATCAACCCAATCATTAGCTAGAGCACATTTAGAGGATGAGAAAGCATACATAGATCGACATATTTGGTAGCTGGAATCGCCAGAACGAACGTAAGAAGTTTTAGGTCAAAACAGACGACTTTTTGGTATTTTCCGGCCGCGGCAGTGGCTGGCAGCGGGGATGGGGTGGGATGGAGAGAGGAGGTCACGGCGGTTCTTTTGGTAGCAACCCCGTCAAGATTGGTGGCCGGAGGTGGTGGTGGCTGTTTCACAAAACCGATCGGCTATACAAGGTGGCTGTTTCGGGGGAGAGAGAGAGAGAGAGAGAGAGAGAAGAAAAAAATATGGGTTGTAAAAACTGAACTTTAAAATATTTACGATTATGCCACTGATATTTCGTAGCTTGTAACTTATTCGTTACAACTCCGATTTAAGCCCACTATGTGTCTACGGACTCAATTGTGACCAAAATAACCCTATCCACGAGGGCAAAATTGTAATTTCATAATTTATTAAATTTATTAAATTAAATGAATACTTAAATTTGGGTTGGGATGTTACAATTGATAACATAATGTCTTTTTATTAAAGATGTCCTTAACTCTAACTATTACATAATTAGTTGGCTTTAAGGGCATATTTCTAACAATCTCCCACTTGCACTTTAAAGTCAATCTGACATGTATCTAATACCCATTTTCTCCATGTGTCGGTCCAGCTGAAGCTGACTTATAGGCTTTGTGAGTGGATTTGCTACGTTGTCTGCTGAAGCCACCTTGAGCACGCTAATATCTCCATCAGCAACATATTCCTTGATTAAGTGATAGCGCCTCTGAATGTGCTTGGATCTTTGATGAAACCTTGGTTCCTTGGCTTGTGCTATAGCCCCATTGTTGTCAAGTATAAAATGACTGGTGACTCAATGCTTGGGACCACTCCAAGTTCAATAATGAACTTCCTCATCCAGCTCGCTTCCTTTGCTGCTTCCGAAGTAGCTATGTACTCTACTTCAATTGTGGAGTTCGTAGTGGTGCTCTACTTGACAATATCTCCAACTGAATGCCTCTCCATTCAATGTGAACACATATCCAAAAGTAGATTTATGATCATCAACATCATATTCGAAATCTGAGTCTGTATATCCTTCCACCAATAATTCTGGGTTTCCTAGACTAGGAACATATCCTTTGTCCTTCTGAGGTACTTTAACATGGTCTTTACAGCACTCTAGTGTTCTGATCCTGAGTTTGATTGATATCTGCTTGTGATGCTTACAACATAGTTGATATCAGGCCTCGTACACAGCATGGCATATATTAGGCTCCCAATTGCGGAGGCATATGGGATCCTGCTCATCTGTATCATTGCTTCTAAGGTTTTAGGGCTCATGCTCTTAGACAGGTGAATACCATGTCTGACTAGCAGAAAACCCTTCTTGGAATGTTCCATTTGGAATCTTCTGAGCACCTTGTCTACATACAGGGATTGAGATAATCCAATTAGTTTTCTCGATCTATCCCTATAGATCTTGATACCCAAATCCTTCATTAAGAAGGTCTTTGATAACCATAGTTTCACAGAGGTCAACATGCCTATGTCGTTTCCAAACATTAATATGTCATCTATAAATAGTATGAGGAATACGACTGTGCTCCCACTGTTTTTCTTGTATACACAAGGTTCATCTTCATTTTGTCTAAAACCATAACCTTTAACGGCTTCGTCAAAATGAATGTTCCAACTCCTTAAAGCCTGCTTCAGTCCATAGATTGACCTTTGAAGTTTGCATACTTTCTTCTCTTCATGTTTAGATATGAATCCTTCAGGTTGATCCATGTAGATTTATTCCTAAAAGTGGCCATTTAGAAAAGCCGTTTTCACATCCATTTGCCATATCTCATAGTCATAATATGCTGCTATGGCGAGAAGTATGCAGATGGATTTTATCATTGCTACAAGAGAGAAAGTTTCTTCATAGTCAATTCCCTCTCTTTTTATGTAGCCTTTAGCTACTAATCTAGCTTTATAGGTCTCCACCTTGCCATCTGAGCCCTTCTAACTCTTGAAGACCCATTTGTTTCCTATTGGTACAATACCTTCAGGTGGGTCAATAGAGTCCAGACTTGGTTTGCATATATAGAATCCTTCTTAGACTTCATGGCTTCCTGCCATTTCTTTGAGTCAATTTCCAACATTGCATTCGTGTAGTCTTCAAGATCTTCCATGTCATCTCTCATGAGAAGAACATGGTGTGAGCCCAGATATCTATCAGGTGCTTTACTGATCCTTTCAGACCTATGTGGAGGTTAGGTGAGTGTGGGTAAAGGGACCGGATTGTCAACTAGATCAGCCTATACTTCAGGTTCATGAGGCTCTCTAGACTCTTTCTTGAGCTCAACCTTTTGCACACAGGTGCCATCCAATGCAAAATCAATCTCAAGAAATCTTGCAGATCTTGCAACAAACATTTTTTGTTCGTTTGGATGGTAGAAGTAGTATCCTAAAGTTTCCTTTGGATATCCAATGAATCTACACATTTCTAATCTAGCGTATAACTTGTCAATATCATGCTTCTTGACATAAGCCGGACAACCCCATATCTTAAGATGATTAAGACTTAGCTTCCTCCCAAACCACATTTCATATGGTGTTTTGGGCACGGATTTGGAAGGTACTCTGTTTAGCAGGTATACTGCAGTTTGAAGTGCATATCCCCAAAACGATATTAACAAGTCAGTATAATACATCATTGATTGGACCATGTCCATCAATGTTCGGTTTCTCCTTTCGGAGACACAATTAAGTTGTGAAGTTCCAGGTGGAGTCCACCGAGATAGGATGCCATGTTTCTTGTGATATTCAAGAAACTCAGTACTCAAGTATTCTCCTCCTTGATCTAATCTTAGAATCTTGATACTCTTTCCTGTTTGCTTTTCAACTTCGTTCTTAAATTCTTTGAACTTTTCAAGGGCTTCGGACTTGTGCTTTATTAGGTGTACATAGCCCAACCAAGATAATCATCGGTGAACGTAGTGAAGTAAGAAAAGCCACCATTGATGTAGTGGACAATGGCCCACATATATCAGTGTGGATTAATTCAAGAAGCATAATGACTTTTTCCCTTTTTTCTGAAAAAGGAAAGTTTGACATTTTACCTTGAAGATAGGATTCGCAGGTGGGCATAGGGACTGAAACCAAAGATTCAAGGTATCCCTGTTTGACCATCCTTTGGATCCTAACTTGGTCAATGTGTCCTAACTTTAGGTGCCAAAATTGAGTCGGATTGAGTTCTTCTCTGGGCCTCTTAGGTTCTGGCATCTCAATCAAGCAATTGCTATTTTCCACAATTTGAATTTGGTAGAGACCATCCATCATAGTACATTTACATATGATTCGATTACCTTGTTGTAAAGAGCATCCCATTCTATTGAATGTAACAATGTAATCTTCATTCAGCAATGCCGAAACAGATGCTAGGTTCTTTACGCAACGTGGAAGATAAAGTCATTCTTTAAGTTCAAGTGTCTCCCCATGTGGTAGCTTAAGGTGGAAAATGCCTACTGCTTTTGCCGATATTTGGGTACCATTACAGACACATAGTACTATTTCCTCTTTTAACAACTTCCTATGATCTGCTAGACCTTGCAATGTATTGCAAATGTGTCTACTAGCTCATGAATTCATTATCCAGGTGGAAGTTTCAACTGCCATTACTGACTCAAGGACAAAATTGCTCTCTTCATAAGTTTTGTTTCTTGTGCATAAAAGATGTACATTACATCTCTTCTTCCTTTTAGCATCCTTATGGAAGTTAATCCCTTTTGACATTATATGGTTCATTTGAGGCTTGCTTTGTGTAATGTGTTATGAATGAGGTTCTATAGAAGTATCTACAAATATAACAGAAATAAAATTAGATTGTTTTGGTTAAAGCCATAGATTTAGGGTCTTTAAATTCTATGGATCCTCCCACTATTTTAAACGATTTCCATAATCCCTCAAAAATGGAATATGAGAGACTTCTGTAAGATGTCTCTTAGCGGGATGGGAGGCTCCCTATTATTTGGATCACCGCACCGTAATAGGATCTAGGGATAACACAAATAATAAAGAGAGAGTCCTTCTACTCATTCACATCATGATGTGAGTTCCCATATAATTTGGCCTCTAGCAAATGTATACCCCCAAATATTATCGTGAGGCACCATTGTACTAGTTAAGTATTAACCCACCACTCTTACAAAGTATAGTGATACAATCATGAACCTCATCATGATAGAATGTTGGTCCATATTTGAGCCTATCCTTGTAACATTCAATGTATAAATGAATTCTTCCTAAGCAAGAACATCTTTCTGTCTGATCCCCATATCTGAGGCGAAGCCTTCACAAGGGTCAAGCCTATTCAGAATTAACCATGGTGGAAGGCCACAACTAGGCTTTCAAAAAGTCTATCTTTTTTCTACTTATTTTAGTTAATTGAGGGTTTTAAGGTCTCATCATAAACATGTTTAATCCAATTAAACTGCTTGGCCTAGGACAACTATTATTCTAAATCATATTAGAAGTTGTACGATGCTCCCACTATTTGTTTTGCAAATCAAATCAATTTCATAAAACTCTTTTATTTGAGATTTGGGAATATGCACTACTAGTAACGGAAAGCCTTTGCATTTCCTTAAGTTTAGATAAATAGTCATCTATAGGCTGATGGATGATTATGGACTTGATTTTGATCTACCATCTAGCCAAGATGTTGGATCTAAGGCCTTTGGAAGGAGGTTAATTTTATTACACGTCTTAACTACTTAAAACATTCATGGTTGTTATTGAGCGTTGGACCCATTAATAATACAAGTAATCTTGACTTGATTATTCCTTCTCTTGATCTTCCTTCTTCCCTATAACTATTTGAGAATAGAGAACTTGAGATAGAGAACTTAAAGCCTAATGGACTTTAAGGGAATTACATTTGAGATTAAGAAAGATGAGAGGCATGCAAGCCCCTATTTAATTTACAAACCAATAAATCAAACCTATTCCGTTCATCTAATGAATAATCGGCCAATCACATTGTGTCATGTATTTGTGTTCATAAGTCCATAATCATCTCTTTGATTATCTCATTAGATAATTAACTTAGAATCTAATTCTAAAATTTGTTATTGGATAATATGGGCTTAATTTCAATGAAACATTTATTTCAAACAAATAAACAATTTTCACAAAAGTATGAAAAACTTTTCGCCATTTAGTGAAATGGGGCAAAACCACAATTAATTGAAGTTTTGGGCAAAATTATAATTTTTCAGCAATTGCATAAACAGCCCCTAATTTATAAAAATTACATGAGGATCCCAAAAGGAATCCTAGGGTGGGGCCAGCCATGTAAGAGAGAGAGAGAGTGTGTGTGTGTGTGTTAATATTTTGAAAAAGATGGTGTGATTTTGGGACCACAAGGTGGTACCATCTTTTGTACCCAAAAAGTAGGCCTCATCATTTGGCCCGCGGGCTCATGGGCCAATTGGGGCCGGCCCGACCCATTGAGAAAAAGCCCAGCCCGGCCCGATATGGGCTTTTGGATGGCCCGGCCCGCACTGAGTCGGGCTAGGCTTGGGCTTGGGGTCTAAAGCCCAGCACGGCCCGATTAAGCCCTAGCATTCCCAGCCCGGCCCGTTAGGCCCATATATATATAGCCGTTATATAATATAGCCGTTAGGGGCTGTGCTTGTTTCTGAAAAAAAAAAAAAAGAAAAAAAAAGGGAAAAGGTCCAATAGCCATTTAGGTCAGACAACCCAATACAATACCTCTATATAAAAAGGCATTATCAGATCAGTCTTTCCAAATTCTAAACCTAGGCCCGCACCCACATTCCTGCGTCTCTCTCTTCCTCTTCGGCTCTGTCTTCCTTTTCATTTCTCTCTGGCTATCTCGATTCTCAACCTCTTCATTTCTCTTCGGCTCTCTCTCTCCTCATTCAATCTTGTAGATCCAAGTCCAATAATTCAGGTATCCATCTGGATTTCTTCTTTCAGCTAAGATCTCTTTCTTTGGTCTCATTTGTGTGCAAGAGAAACTGAGATTATGAGACGTTCATCTCTATCCTTTTGCTAAAATCTGTTTGCTGTATAGAAGTTCATCTATTTCTTTTGTTGTTATTGTTTTTATGTTTAGCTCCAAGTTCCTATATTTATATATCTTCACTTGCGGATATCATATCATGTGTTAATGTATCTTGCTGTATTTGTGCTGAACTTTGATTATTAATGAGTTCTTGGTTTATTTTGCAGGAGTTAGTGCTGCAAAAGTAAAGCTTGTGCTCTGCTATTTATCAAGTAACACCTTCCACTTTGTCTTTATTTTCTTAATATCATCAAAATGGATGCTTCTAGTGCGTCACCTTTGACTGGAAGTACAAATGATTCCAATCTCCCTTTAGAGTAAAATCCCCCTTCAGAGTCACCTAGTGCACCTAGAGTAACAAGTAAAGTTTGGTCTTTTTTTTGAAAAGGTTAACAAAATTGAAAATGGTAAACCAGTAACTAAGGCTAAGTGTGTTATTTGTAATATTTTGTTGGTTGGTAATTCTAGTAGTGGCACTAGTCATTTATCTCGTCATTTAAAAAGGCATGAAGATGCACAAGCTAGGGTAAGTCCAGGTCAAATGTTATTAAATGCTGATGCTGCTGGAAATTTGACTAATTTTGTTTATGATCATGATATTGCTCGAAAAGAACTTGTGAATTTTATTATTAGAGCTGAACTGCCATTTAAATTTGTTGATAGCCATGATTTTAAAGGCTTGATTCAGCGTGTATTTTGTCCTCAATATAAAGGAATTTCTGCCTCTACATGTAAAAGGGATGTGCTAAAATAATTTGATATAGAAAGGATTAATTTGCTTGCTGTTTTTGAAAAACTTGATTAAAAAATCTGTTTAACTTCTGATGTTTGGTCATCACGACAGAAAATGGGTTATATGTCACTTACTGCACATTTTGTTGATAAAAAGTGGTGTTTGAATAAAAGGATAATTTGCTTTAAAATGATTGAGTACCCACACACCGGAGAGTAACTTGCAACTCATATATTTGATGAATTCTTATCTTGGAACATTCACAACAAAATATTTACTTTATCATTAGATAATGCATCAAATAATGATTCAACTGCAAGTATACTTCCATCAACTCTTTTGCTGGATTCTGTGTATGAAAAGTTGTTTCATGTACGATGTTGTTGTCATATATTGAATTTGATTGTGCAAGATGGACTTAAAGTTTTATCTCCGTCTATTGATAAAATTATTGATATTGTTCGTAGCATGAATTCATCTAACAAGAGACATGAAATTTGGGTTAAATGTTGTAGTGATTTCCATAAGGGAAAGAAAAATATAGATATTGATGTGCCTCATAGGTGGAATTCAACATATAAGCTTTTACATGTTGCTATAAAATATAAAGCCCCTTTGCATAGGTATGTTCAAAAGGTAAATGAATCACGTTTTTGTAATTTACAAGTACCTAGTGAAGAAGATTGGACAATAGCACAACTTGTTAGTGGGTTTTTACAAATTTTTTATTCTTCGACTAAGATATTTTCTGGTGTGTATTATCCTACTTCAAGTCGTGTTATTAATTGTTTAACATATATTCATGGATAATTTGCTGCATATTCTGAATTTTATGTTTTTAAGGATGCTTTGACTGAAATGAAAACAAAATTTGATAAATATTGGAAAGAGTTTCCTATGGTTTTTTGCTTAGCTACTATTATGGACTATAGGTTTAAATTATTTGCAATTGCTGAATGGTTGAACATGATAGGTATTGATCAATTAACCATTGACACAAAAATTTTAGCTTTAAAGACTTTATTATTTCAGTTATTTGATATCTACAAGAAGAATGTAATTCCTGGTGTGGTTCAAAATGTGCAAAACGTTGTAACTTCTACTACCTTGAGCCAAACTTCTGGTTCTATATCTGTCCCTATAATGAGAAATTTCTCTATTGAAGGCTTCAAAAGGAAAAAGCTATCTTCTTCTTCTTCTTCTTCCACCAACACTTCTGAATTATAATTTTATCTTGATTTACCAACAATAGAAGTAGTTGATGATAATCAATTTAGTCTTTTGGGTTTGTGGAAAAACAATAAATCATCATACCCTATTGTTTCCCTTATGGCTAGAGATTTGCTAACTGTTCCAGCTTCTATTGTAGCATCAGAATCATGTTTTAGTGCAGGTGGTAGAGTTGTATCGGAGAAAAGGGCCAGTTTGAGTCCGAGTACAATAGAAGCTTTAATTTGCTTAAAAGATTGGGCCCTGGCAGATTCAAGAAAGCAAGATGCAGCAGTAGATGAGCAACAAGCTGAAGAATTAATGAACATTAGAGCATCAAGACCAGATTGGATGGCAGACAGTGAAGTTGAGATTGTTAATGAATCTGAAAATGAGACCATTCAAAGTTGAAATGTTATGTAATAGGATTATATTGTATTTTGCAAGCATTGGATTTTTATTGTAGTAATGGACTTTGGGTAATTATCATGCTTTTGAGTGTTTGCCTTGCAGTGAAGTTTTTGATTAGATTGTGAGTGAATCTAAGTTATATTAGATTGTGATTTTGTAAGGCCTTTTTGTTTGAAAGGGTTTAAGATTTGTAAGACATTTTGTAAGCGTCATACTTTAGCAAGAATGAAATGAATTTTATATATTTGACTTTTTAAATAGTAAGCCCGTTTCGGCCCGGCCCGATAAGGCCCATTAAAGCCCGGTCTATGAATCAGGCTCGGGCTTTGGATTATTGAAAAAAACCCGGCCCGCTAATATTCTTTTATTTGTTTCGGCCCGGCCCGGCCCATTGACGAGGCCTACCAAAAAACATCTTCATTTTCATTGGTTTCTTTTTAAAACTTTAGGGGACGAAAACTATATACTATATGAAAATGTCATGGGATGTCATAAAATGTTTTTGACTAACATTCAACATACAAATGTCAAGTATCAAATAAGATCAAAAAGCATGCTTGACAAGAACTCCTATGAACATATCATGAACACTAAGAACATTTCAAGAACCTTTTTCAAATCTTTATGTCTCTTCACAAATCACACAAAAAATCCTAAATTCATAATCATTTCCATGTTTAGAATTTCAAGACTAATACAACCATGTAAACATTTCACACATGGACACACACAAGACCCAAAAGGCCCCTCCTTGCCGCCACTCCCATTGGTGTCATCTCTTAATTTTTCTTTTCATACTCCTAGTCATTCATCATATATCCCATATCCTATGAATAAGTGACATGAAAAAGAAAATCTAACACGTATATCACATAAGTTTGAAAACAAGCCCATATTAAAATCAATATCCAAAATAAAAGGCTCAAAGAGATTAGACCTTGGCTCTTGATACCACTTGAAGGAAACATGCATCTAATGTTTAGGAATGAACTTTACCCACAACCTATACTACAAAAACATTCTCAATGGCAAATTCATTTTGTTTATACTAGTTGAGGCAAACCTTTTTCATTTTAAACCAAGTATCTTAGCCTAGTCTCTATGTACACAAATAAAAAAAGTAAAAAGGGAATAGATCTTTACCCTTGATGACATTTTCTTAATTTCTCAAGAATGAACACCTTTGTTGGAAATGCCTTTTGTTTCTCTTGATTTTGACTCCTTCACCTTAAGGCTCCAAGATTGGAGTCCTCAACCTCACCACATCAAATGCTCCTAGAGATCACTACGAAAAAAAAGGCCTTTAGCGACATGCAAATTCAGTCACAAAAAAAATAAAAAAGCGTCGTAAATAGTGATTAGCGACAGCAATGCGACGTTTTTTGTCGCGTCGCAAATGATTTGAGCGCTTTTGACAACACTTCGGGCTGTCGTAATAATGTATTGCGTCGAATTTGCGACGGTTAAAAATTGTCACAATAAATTGAGCGTCGGATTTAAGACGCGATTTTAAGACACTAATTACGACGCGATATCGTGTCACAACTAAAGTAATTGCGATAGTGCTGTTCTATCGCTAATTCTTATACTACAAAGGAATTGCCTTTTTGGTGACAGTGTATATGACGGCGGCACGCGTCGTTAAAAAATTATTTAATGATTGTATATAGTGTCGCAATAATTATGTGACACAATTTTAATAAATTCAGTTTTTTTGAATTATTTTATAATTTAATATTTTGCACAGCTTGCTTCAACACTTTAATTTGCAGCACCAATGACAGTCTTAATTGACATATAAATTGTGATTTTTAATTAGAATTGACTATAAAAACTTATAAAATGGTGTTATATCTTGATCAAAGCAAAAATAACTTCATTCATGTACTTGAAAGTACCATCTTTTGCATTAACACAAAAAAAAAAAAAAAAACTAATAATTATAGAATCTCAAATCTCAAGTAATATGTAAACAATACCATCTCTAGATATAAAACAAAATATTATGGATTCAAAAGTATTAAAAGTAATGGAGTTCAAACTTTAAGAAGTCATCATTATCTTGTATTTCATCTTCACCCCTAACCTAAAAATAGTGACAAAAACATAAATAAATAAATGAAAAATATATATTTTTTAATTTTTTTTTCGAAGATATTTATCTAACCTTTTAATGAAAACAATTTCTTTTATGCCTCCAAGTCTAAATTAGGCTGCAGCTTGCTATTAACACTAAATTTTCGTTGATGCATACTTGAGGCATTTGGAATCTATTGAGGATATGAAATACAAAATATTTCAAAGTTACAATAAAAACTAAGATCACTTACATTTTAACAGTATTTATTGTTGAGCCTATTCTTAACAACTAAAATGAGTTATTAAAAACAGCAACTTTAATTCTCGCAAGTGCACGAACCGTTTATAGTATAGCTTATGTAAATACGAGGTCAATCCCACGGAGAATGGTAACTTGGTTCCAAGTTAAATTACTTAGAATGCTAGAAAAACATAGAACAAAGAAACTGACTAACTAGCTAAAGGCAAGGTCGAATTCAACAATGCCTCTTGCTAATTACTCAAGGTCTAGGACAGAATCCTCGCACTACACACGCACTCGAAATGGGGGGTTTTGTTGTTGAAATGAAAACAAGAAAGTGAAATGAAAGTGCTCGAAAGTAAACACTGGCAGCAATCAATAAGTTGTGAAACAATGATTGAGAGGTGTTAGAGCCTTGGAATCCACCACTAGTTTTCCTATCCAAGTTATGAATGCATAGAAATTGACTCAAGCTTCATTAACAATAGATTATCGCATACAAGCCTATGGTATCTAGGTGCAGGATGCATGATTCTCCTAAGGCATGTGATTATGCATGGTATCTACACAACACGTGATCTCTAATATGCAACCTAAGCATGGTATCTACTTAGAATAAAGCATACAAGAGTCATTAAGCTCCTTGAGAATATGATAATCACACAAGTCCTAGAACATGGTATCTGTCCTAGTCAACCTATGGTTATTAACCCCTTGAATGATTCTTAGGCCATTCATGTGTTGCTTGTGAAAGGAGAGTAGAATTGGTGAATCTAAACCCCTTCCCAACCTATGCTAGATGCATAAAATCCTAGTTAGCTACTCCAAGAAAACATACATCAAGCACATAATAAACTGGAGATTAACAACTTGATAATAAAAGCAAGGAAATCAATTAACTATAAAATCATCCATAACATTGAATATTCATGACTAGGGCTTCATCCTAAGCCCTAACTAAATGGATTAGTTAGACATAACTATGAATACAGAAAATAAGAAATACATAGATAGGATAAAGAGAGGAGAAGAACTAGATGATGGCAACAAGGAAGTTCCCAGGACAGCTCCAAGCTCCCTTCTCTCTTTGTGGTGAATCTGAATGTGTGTATGAGAGTAATGGATGAAGTGAATGTGTGTGTCTGCCCCCTCTTATTGAATGAGTGTGCAACTCTCTATTTATAGAGTGCAATTTCGTGCTCCCCTTTGGCTGGTGAAGCACTCCTCTCTTAGCTGCTCCCAACTGCTCCAGCTGCCCATACTTGCCAACTACTCCAGCTGACAAATACATGCTTTGGTATGGTTTCTTTATGGAAAGCTTGACTTTTGTTCATCTTTCTGAGCTTCTGAGCTGATTTGACTCCCATGTATGGCTGCCCATGTGTAGCACATGGCTCTAGGGATGTAGCCACATTAAATGTGATGGCAGCCAACATGACATTTCTGTGAACTTGGTTCAGTCTTTGACGTGTTGAGGGCTCCAGATTTATCCAATTGGGCTGAAATTTGGATATGTTATAATAGATACCCATTGGAACAACTTCTATGAAGGATATCTCCTCATCCGATCTGTGTAAGTTACTGAAATGAGGCCTGCAAGATGACCTACGAAACTGGACTGACAAGGAGTGTGGCACAAATTGGTTTTGTTTTTAAGCTCATATTCCTCTTGTGCCACTCAACCCTTAACATGCATGAATTGTATCAAATGTCATCCCCTTGCTGTCTTAACCTACAAAGCACACAAACATAGGTAAGAGACTCAAAATAAAGAGAAGCTAACAAAATTACTGAGGAAAGAAGGCATGCAAATGTGTGAAATTATGAGCTTATCATTTATTCTTTAATAAGAGAAAGACAATAAATATAATGTACCTGGCCGCTTCCACTTTCTTCTGGGGTGGTTTGGAAACCAACATGAGTCATCACTTGACTGAGTTGTGAGCTGACTTCATTTAACTTGGATTGGATATTATCTATTTTTGACTGATATTGTTTCTCTAGCTCATCTCTCATCCTATTCTCATTATTATAAGAATTTAATTTTTGACCAAACACTTGAGATGGAGTTACACCAGCCCCATACATGCAAATACGCCTATGTGCATCAGTTCCCATCACTTTAGTAAATATCTCCTCTCTAAATGACTCATCTTGTTCATCTTCTTCCCTTTCTTCCAAATATTGGTTGAATTGATTCTACAAAATCACACTTGCAGAATTGGTTCATTTGGCTAAAAGATAAAATTCCAAAACAACTATATATTCAAACTTACAATAATATTAGTATTGTCCTCATAAAAAACTTAATCTTCATCATTTTTCTTCTTATTTGTTCGAGTTTTGATAAACATGCTCAGATGATTAGTCTTCTCTCATTTCTCTTTCATCTATGTAAGAAAAAAAATTTAATCTCGTTAAATATATATCTAAAAAGAATACCAATGACCAATCTGTCACATACAGCCATAGTACAAATTCTAAATTTTCTGTTAGCATTATTTGCCAGCCATTCAAGATATATGCCTGAACAAAAAGGATCATTAGCACAATGACTGTGGAAAGAATCATTAGCACATAACAAAAGAAATTAATACAACAACATAAATCAATAGAAAGCCAACCACATTTATGATCAATCTAGTGTTCTTACCACATTTCTCAACTGAGCAAAAGATGTGAGACCAGTCCTATATGGAGCACCTCCTTATGCACGATTGACCTTATTCGTCTTAGAACAATCCTACAAGATGGTTTTATCAATGTAATTCATCTCTCCTACAAACATAAACTATAAACTTATTAGATATTTACTTTTACTTTTGAAAGACCCCAATATTTTACTAGTGTTTTCCACTACTCAGTGAGCACCTGAGGAGGAGTGATGGCTAAGCGTTGTTCATTAGTGTCATATTTATCATACCATTTTTGCTTCAGTCGGCACTTCCAATTCCTCCATCTATTACCAACTACCTTTCGACAATGAAATCTATATGCCTCAGGAGCATCTGTATTATCCTACAATTATAACATTTTAATTATCAATCAAACTGAATACACATACATTATCAAAAATTAGAAGGTTTTGTAAGTATAGCTTACTATGATATCCTTCCAAATGTCGTCTAATATATCATCAGGCATGTCATTCCATGTAGGATATGTTCGAGGAATTTTTTTTCCATTTCGTGCTATGATTCCAAGCTGTGAACTAAACAATGATGCATTAGCGACTTCCACTCAGGATCAAACGTAACATGCAATATGTTTCCAATCCCCTATTGAGGAATACTCTGAGCATCACCATATCATTTACTAATATCTTCAGATTCCATTTGCCCTAGTAATAATTATGTATTTGAAAAACTTTTAATAATGAGAAATATCATTAAATAAAATGAAGATAATGAGTTTAAGCACATAAGAACCTGACTCATCTGGTTGTCCTGTCAAATGGTCATCCTCAGAAGCAACAACATTTTGCTGAGATAGTTGTGTCTCTGGCTGAGCGCGTTGACGTCTCACAGCAGATGCTTGTTCACTTTGAACAGAGGAAGTAGGCTCTCTTGATGAAATAACTTGAGGCTGACTCAAACTCGAACTACATTGTTGAGATGTTCGTGCTTGGTGCTTGCCCCTTTTACATCTCAAAGGAGATAGGGGAAGCAATTCCTCCATTGACATAGCTCTTGTTCTCTTAGGAGCCATAAACCACTGAAATAAAATAATTATATATAAAAAAATCCAACAAAGAGAAGTATAAAAAAAATTAAATTATAAACCTCAGCAAGACATCAGTTACCATTAAACCACACTCCATATACTAAATTATTCTTATATATTAAGAAAAATAAAATAAATTATAGTAAGGATAAATATATAATGGTCAATCAGATTCTTCCATCTCAACAAGATTTTCAACAACATATGTCTCCATAACAGTTCCTTCCACTCCTTGTCGAACCCAATTAACATCTTTATCTTGCAAATATATAGTTTCATCCAATTGTTGGCTTGCGTAAAGCTCGACTTGAGGTACCGCTGTACGAGTACGAGATGAATCTTTCAAATACATATTAAATAGATCTCTGACAGTCATCGTAAGAACAACATGCCAATCAGAATCCAAAGGGTCTTGCACATAACAAACTTGTCTTGCTTATTGTGCCAAAATGAAAGGCTCGTCCACTATTCCATTCTCTTTGTACAACAAATGATTAAAGTTCACCAATGTGAATTTAAAATCATCCTCTTTCACTCCCACAAGACTATTGTTGAGGCCCAAAAAAATCCAACGGTTGGGCCCGAATAAATTTCCGGCCCAAAGCGATATATTATTGAGAAATAACCCAATTTGGAGCACACAAAGATCTGCCATGCACGAGTCACACTCCGCATGCCATGCGAAATAAATAATCCGTCATGCTAGGAATTGAGATTAAGATTATAAAATGCGTCAGCTCCACAAATCCATGCTAATTACCCCGTCAAACATCATAATTGAAAAAATAGGCCAAGCAACATGCCATGCCAAGCGGAAAATTATTATTTCACACCCAACCACGCTACAAGCCTAAGTGGGCCCAACCCACTGAAATGCATGGGGCTTGCTTGAGTGGGTTGTAGTATGGATGGTCATAAGTTGTTATGAGGCCCATTGATGGGCCAAGAAATGGAGGTCCTGGGTTGCTTGGGAGCCTTGGAACCCAAGCCCGTTTCTTAGGCCCAAATATGTGGATAAGCACGAAGGAGAAAAATAGCCCATTACCTCAGCCAAAATAGCCCATTACCTCAGCCCAAAATGGTCCATTAAATTAACCAATATAGCCCAATACTTGATGAGATTAGCCCATTTATTTGGTAAGTTGATTTGCTATCTTAGAAGGCCCATACAATTAGAAATGCGAAGCAGCAAAACCCTCAGCCCCTTGCTGAAAAAACAGAAGCCACTAAGGAAGCAAGATGTCCACATATGCAGAGCTACTGGAAAGCTCCAGCACATGGAAAGGAACAAGTTCCAAGCACAAAACATCTGAAGAACCAAGGGTTATTAGCGTGCAAGCTACCAGGAGGAGAGGCACCCTTCGAACCAGTATATATATCCATTTGCTTTCTTGATCAGATCTAGCCATGGAAGGAGGAAGGAAAGAAAAGGGGAAATAGCTGAGAATGGGAGTCTCCTACTGAAACAGTTGCGGAAAATAGCCTTGAGCTCCCAAAAATCCATGATTTTGTGCAAATATACTAAGGAAATTTCACCAAGATGGGAAAAGTCAAGGGAGGAGAGGAGAAAGGAAGGGAGAGATTTGGGCAAATTGGATAGAAACCATTAGGGTTTCTTGGAAAGTGTCAACTTCCAGCGATTATAAAAAAGGCCTCATCTACCCAACAAGCATCAACCACATCTAGAGAGCAAGCTTTCTCTCTCACCTGCAAAATCCAGCAAATTCGTGCTTTATTTATCTTTTTTTCCCCATTTTCCCTCTTCTGGCAGACTGACAAAGCCTCTATCAAGCTGCCAAAAAAACTCAAGCCATCTATTATACCTGTAAGCACTAAGAATTTATCTGTAAGCAACCATTATTTTTGTTGTTGAAGGTAACCAAGGTGTTTCATAAGGCTTTACTATCTTTTCGAAACATTTTGGGGCTGATCTTTGAACTCAGACACAGGGGGTAATTTCATCCATTTTACTCTTTACGGCAGCTCAGCCCATTTGTCGCTGCCAGAAGAAAAAGGCCCCTACAACTATCAACTCAATCGCACTTAAACAAGACAAATTTCAAGGTATTGGTGTACTGAATTTCAACTATATCTGTCAACAGACTATGAAATGTCACATCACCTGATCGAGGATGTCACATCCCAGGATCGGCTCCGCCGTAGAACGATATTGTCCGCTTTGGGCCCCCCTCTCTGCCCTCACGGTTTTATTTTTGGGAACTCACAAACAACTTCCCAGTGAGTCACCCATCCTAGGATTTCTCTAACCCAAACTCACTTAACTTCGGAGTTCCTATAACTCCGAAGCCAGTAAGCTCCCAAAAGGCCTCGTGTTAGATGGAGACAAGCATGTACATATAAGGCACATCACCCCCTCTCCATTGGTCGATGTGGGATGTTACAGAGAATTTGGTTCTCTTACACTAGCATAACTCATAGTATTTGCCTTCAAAACAACACTAGAATTTTGAGTGGTTCTATGTTTTTCATTCTTCTTTGTACAAAATCTAAAACCATGGACAAAATATCCTATAAATTTTTGTGCAAACTCATCAGGACCAGTAGCCAAACTAATGATTTCTTCAGAAAACACCATATTGGAAGTTCTTCTCTGTGTCGTCACATATATACCAAAGAAACATAAATATAATTATCCATTAATCTACTCATGTATCTAGCTTTAGCCACAAATGACTTAGAGTACTTACATAGTTCTTAAACCATGTGTGAAATGTTTCATTGTGAACTTTTTGAATATAGTGAGTGGTTTGTCGAGGCATTTCATCTTGAAGCATTTCAAGGTGTTGGCTGTATAGGATAACAAGTTAGAAAGAATTAATTAATTGCAATTTTTTTTAAAAAAAATTAGAACCTTATGCTACTTACATTCGGAAAGGTGTGACAACATCCATGTTCACTAGCACGTATCTATGTGCTTGTACCCACGTAACATCGTCAAGGTGTATTTTAACTTATTTACCTAAATGACGGCCAAAGTCACTGCCACCATTGTCATTTCGACATGGACGATTAGATTTTGTTTCGGCCTCATTCAAGTATCTTGCACAAAAGTTCATGCATTCTTCCATCAAGTATCCCTTAACAATTGAGGCTTCGGGGCGTGCACGATTCCTCACATAACGTTTAAGTGTTAATAGATACCTACAACAAACAAATTAAAACACTATTTAGGATTTAAAAATAATTAAATTTATATGTAAAAGAATTTAAATTAGAATATTACATACCTCTCAATGGGATACATCCATCGAAATTGAATAGCTCTAACAACCAATGCTTCCTCAGGTAGATGTATAGGCAAGTGTTCCATTACATTAGAGAATGATAATGGAAAGATCTTCTCCAAATGACAAATTATAAACACAATTCGGTCTTTAATATTTTCTAAATCAGACGGCATGTTTACTTTGGAGCACAACTGTCTGAAGAAATTGGCCAATTCAATTAATACTTCAACTACATTCTTAGGCAAAGTTCTACGTGCTGCTATAGGAAGTAATTGTTGCATTAAAATGTGGTTGTCATGACTCTTAAGACCCCATATACTTCACTCTTTCAAATGTACACTCTGAGAAATATTAGAGGCATAACCATCTGGAAACTTCACTCCCTTCAATACCTTAAGGAACATATATTTATTGTCCTTATTCATAGTAAAGCATGCAGGAGCTAAGTATGCTTTCTTAGAACCTCATTGTTGAGGGCGTAATGGTTTCCTAATGCCCATTTCTTCTAAATCACGTCAGGCTTTTAAATTATCCTTTGTTTTTCTAGCAACACCCAATAAAGTCCAAAGTATTTTATCACAAAAAAATTTCTCAATGTGCATGACATTAAGATTGTGACGAATCAAATTATGCTCCCAATATGGTAACTCAAAAAATATACTTTTCTTTTTCCAAAAACATCCATTATTTATATTCTGATCTTCATCTCTTTTCCTTTTTCGAAGGTCTTCCTTGTTATACTCTGTAAGTACATTATGCAATTGTCTTCTTACATTAGTTCTAGAAAATTTAGTGGGAGCTAGCCTCCATTTTCGCGTGCCATCAAAAGATACTCTATCTTTACAAAATTTATGATCTCTAGGTAAAAATCGACGATGACCCATATAGCAATACTTCCCTCCATGTTTCAACCAATGAGATCTAATGTGAATGTTGCAACAAGGACATGCTTTCTCTCCTCCAGTGCTCCAACCCGATAAGTTCCCATAGGCAGGAAAGTCGTTGATAGTCCAGAACAACGCAGCATGTAGTTTAAACATTTGATTACTAGAGGCATCATAAGTAAGGATACCTTCATGCCACAATTATTTTAGCTCATCGATTAGCGGCTGTAGAAATACATCAATCTTATTAACAGGTCCTTTAGGGCCATCAATGAGAACAGATAAAATAAAGAAAGGCTACATCATGCATATCCATGGTGGCAAATTATATGGAATTAGAATAACAGGCCATGTACTGTGATTTATGGACATTGTTCTAAACGGATTGAAACCATCTGAAGCTAAACCAAGCCTAACATTACGGCTATCACTAGCAAAATATGGATTCTTCTCATCAAATGTTTTCCATGCAGCTGTATCAGTTGGATGACTTAGCACGCCATCATTAATACGTTCCTCTATATGCCATTTCATAAGCGACGCTGTTTTAGAAGATATAAAAATTATTTGTAATCTTCGCTTTAGTAGGAAATATCTTGCCTGTTTAGCTGGTATTTTTCTATCCAAATTCTGAACATTTCCAGACTCACCTTCCAGCTGTTCATATCTAGATTCTTGGCAAATGTCACATTTTTCAAGTTCCTCATCCTCATCTCTGAATAACATACAATTGTTAGGACATGCATCCCATGTCTTGTATGTGAAATCTAATTCAACAGTTATCTTTTGAGCCTCATATAAGAGTTTGGTAGTTCTACTCCATTAGGGAAAGCTTCTTTTAGAAAACTCAACAACAATGTCACTGACTTGTCCGTCCATCCACAAACCACTTTCATATGTAATAACCGAACAATGAAAGACAGTTTTGTGAAATTTTTGCATCCTGGATACAAAGGACGTTCTGCATCTTGTAACAATTTCAAATATCTTCTAGTTTCATCATTTGGCCCCTCAGCATTTGGTCCTTCACCATTCGGCCCCTCACCATTTGGTCCCTAACCAATCGGCCCCTCACCATTCAGCCCCTCACTATGTTCATTTTCTGTTGGTCTATCATTCCCGAAAATAAAATATGTATTTGGATGCCCAAATGCGTCATGTATCATTCCAATCATATCATAACCAACAACCGAATCAAAAGTGACGTTAGTAACTTGGTTTGCATATAATGATAGCAGTGCTTCTCCATGTTGAGTCCAATTTTTGTACTTGGACATAAACCCATCCCATATTATATGCCCTCTTACTACATCCCTTGTGAACAAATAAAGATGGTGACATTTCTTGCATGGACAATAAATCCTTGTATCATCCATATTTTTAGAAAATGCAAAATCCAAAAATTTATCAACTCCAGTGAGATATTGCGTAGGTGTTCAATCTCGTATATCTATCCAACTCTTGTCCATTCTTTTCTATTTGTTATCCAAGAAGAAAGAAGAAATAATATCTACCAATCAATACCAGACAATAATATTTGTAGAAACATAAAGTTGTGGGAGATAGGCAATCCGACTTTCTAAAATTTAAGCTTTTTATATCAATGTAAACCACAGCTATCGTTCTCACGAACAATTCTTTATTGAAATCTTTGAATCTGCAATAATAAAGATAGATTGGGATAATTCTAATTGTCTTGTCTCATAAAAAAAAAATTATGAATACTAATTGAAATAATAAAAACAACCTTAACAAACCCAAAGTGCTTTAGTTTCAAATGAAACCAGTTCTAATTTTCAATTTTTTCAAAGAAATACCAGAATGGTGTGAATTCTTTTTTCACCAACTTAACAGCATTTGTAAAAACTAAATGAAAACTATTCTTTCTTTTAATTTATTTAATTTTATCTTGTTACTATACAAAAAGAGTGAAGCTAGGTAGCTTCCAATTTCTTTTTCAATTGGGAAAGGCAAGAGATTCCCAAGTCCACTTGGCTGAACAGTAAAAACTACACATATGCTAACTAATATAAGAAAGCATGAGAGAGAGAGAGAGGGCAAACAAAAGGGCAAACACATCACCCAGAGGGAGAGAGAGAGAGAGAGAGAGGCATGAATGGTGCTGATATGAAGGGATAGGTGTCCATATACTAAGGAAGGGGAAATGGATGTGTTCCCTGTTTTGGTTAAGAGGGTACACAATGCCTAGCTGTCTTAGCATGTGAAGGGATATTGTGTGCCTTATTTTTGATATTTTTCTTTCTCTGTTTTCTATTCTCTCTCGCTGTCTCACCCTCTTAACTGAAATTTCGTATTCATCCACATACAGAGTTGAATGGGAATAAGAGAGTCAGGGCAAAACAAGTCTAAGATTTCAATCCAATTCACTTTCTTTTTTATATAACTGTGGACAAAACAAATCAAGTTCCCTATTAATACGCCAACTTCGAACCAAACTGTGGTCAAATTCAAAGACTCATTATTATGATAAATCCTAGCCTATTCACACAATTACAAACATAGAAAATTTGGGGCTAAGTTTCATGGTAGTTTAGTGTAAAACAACAGGGGAAACCAAATAGGAAAAGGGAGCAAAATCAATCAATTCCTATATATATGTGTGTGTGTATAAATATTTATATGATCCTAATATATTTATGTTGCAAGCAGAGTTATCAGATGCAAAAAGCTGATAAAATTCAAGAAGTTGTCCTAATCTCTTCGGCTTCCAGTGTAAATTAATGGTTTGGAAAAGCATAAAACTAATGAAAAAAAAAATTGAGAAAAAAATCCACACCAAATACATACCTTGATAAGAGGAGTTAGGGTTCCCAAAATCTAGAAGTCATTGATAAAGTTAGAATTGTCTCTTTGAATTAGCTGAAAACCTATAAATTTTGCAGCAATACATGAAATTCAAAACACAAATAAATTAGAGAAGCTAAAATAGAGAGACTGATAGAGGGAAGGAGAGACAAAGAATGAAGAAGAGAGAGATAGATGAAGCTTATGCGCGCTATGGCTTACGCAGTTGATCTGATCAGATAGCCCTTCGAGCAACCAACCAAATGAGCGATGGGATCCCCCGAGACAGGAGCCTAAGCGCCAATAAGAGAAGAATTGAACCAACCGATTGTTGTAGTGATATCTGGCCTTTTTCAGTATCGATTTGGGGCTAAGAGTAATCAGAAGCATAAGAGTATTGATTTGGGTCTATGACTAGTCATAAGATATTGGGTTTTTTTTTATTTCATGCGAGAAACTGAGAGCCTCCTCAAAATTTTGAGTTTTGACGGTTTGTCTCCCATCCTAAGAGGAGATATATGACGGCAATCAAGTAACATCACAAATTTAACACTTCCAAACCTGCAATGTGAGATGCGACGTTACTAATTAAAGTGTGGCAATCATTTTGGCGCAAATCATCCGCATATAAAATTACATGTATTTGTGAGGGTCGCGTCGACCGTCTCAAATATTTGTGGCAAATGGGCATTTTTCTTGTAGTGGATGAAGAGAAGGCAATCAAGAAGTATGGATGTTAGTCTACTTCTTGATTGGACTTACGGAAGATGATATACAAAGATGATCACTCATCAACCAAAGTAGGAAACCAAAAACCCTAGCTAGGTTTTCTCCAACACTTAGCTTGTATAGGACAACACAAAAGGCAATTGGGTGGGTATTTGGGGCTCCATTTGGTCGATGGGTCATGTCATCTTATGCCACTTATCCCTTGGGTCCAATAGCCTTTTGGGCTATTTTGTACTTTTCTTTTTAAATCATATTTAAAAACCTAATCCAATATTTCTATATGTTAATATTAATTCCATAATTAATCTTTTAATTTGTCACGCCTTGATTCGAAAATAGGGATTATCTCTGAATTAAGGGGGGGGAGGTGTATTCAATTAGGATTATAAAATTTTTAAAAAGATTCTAAAAATCTGGGTATATTCAATTTGAATTTATACAAAATTTAAAAAAAGTTTTACAAGTCTGGGTGTATTCAATTCCGACTTGTATGAACTTTTAAAAAGTCTATTCAAATGTGGGCGTATTCAATTTGGATTATTAAAAAGTTTAATCAAATCTAGGTGTATTCAAAAGGTCATATATTTGGAAGGATTTCATTAAGTGATAAATTTTAGTAGGTTTTAAGGTGAGATCTATAAATAACAAAGACCATTATAAATCCAACCTCTCCCCCAAGTATTTCATCAGACGTTTTTCTCTCACCCTAGCTTTTCTTTCTGCAATAGAAGACGAAAAGCTGTCTGGTTCGTGGGTTGAAAATATGATTCAAATATGCCATCCAAGTATGCAAACCATGTCTTTTTTATTTACTGATGCGGAAGATAATGTTATCCATCCACTTAAACACTAGTTTATTTTAATTTACTCCAAAATAGGGGAAAAAAAAAATTGGGAGCACGTTTTCGAAGAAATGGAAGGATGTGGGAAAACAACCTAAATAGAAACATATTGAATAGAATCTCAAATCCTTACATTGATAGCTGTCCAGGCATTGGAGAGTAAAATGAACAATTCTATGTGCCCAATGAAGCTTACTGACCCCATTGTGCAAACACCCACTTCATCTATGTAGATAAGCAATACTTGGAAACGGTGGCGAAGCCAGAAATTCTATCAAAGGTGGTCAACTTTAAATAGCTTTATAATTACAATTAACTTAGTTTTTATAGGAAAAAATATGTAAGAATTCATTATAATGATTAAATTTCAATATCACAAATTTAATATCTCAGTAAGTATAACCCAAATTCTAGCAACCTAAAAATAATGAAAGAGTATTAAAAGTTGATTTTAGATAGAATGAGAAAATCAAATAAAATCCATGGCACACATATATAAATGACATATGAAGATATGAAAACAAATATAGATCATATTCATGTTCATGTTCATTGTAGACAATTTACATTTGTGAGAAAGGTTAATATAGTAAATATAGCTATAAAACAACTTGGATAACATAGATAAATATAATATTTTCAAAATGTTGAGAAGGGTCAAGTGACCCTTGTGGGCCTTAATTGGCTCCGCCAATGCTTGGAAAGATATTCGGGTAAATCCTCCTACAAAACAGAAAAAAGATTAGGATAGCGAGAAAACATCCTTCATCTTCTAACTCCACTACGAATGACATGAAAGTTAGAAGGACGTCCCAGTTTTTAAGTTCAGATGAGATCAAGTTTAAAGGACTACTCAATTAATTCAAAACAAGAAGAAAATCAAAGCTAAACTGATTATAACCATTGCCCGTGGATAATAAAAATGGATCAATTATAAAATAAACCACTGAATTATGAGGTAAATTTCCATTTAGCACCCAATTATCTTTAGTCCCTTATCTTTTGGAGGTTGAAGTTGAATTTTTTTTCCAACGCCTACTTATCTTTTGGAGGACGAAGTTGAATTTTTGTATGCATATCTCATTTTCTCACCTTCTTTGCTGAATACTATTCATGTGGCTATCAATATTATCAAGATTACCAGTTGGCTATTAATGACTAATTAGTTGTAGGTGTGACTAATTAGTTGGCTCTTAGCATTCGTTTAAAAAAAATATATGTTAAGGAAATAGAGCCAGTAATATTAAAAACTTACTTAATAAATACAAAGTCAGAGTTGCAGTAGCTCAAAATTAGTTACACACGCTAGAGTCATATTCCAACAATTTATTCCTTAATAATTTTACAAACAGTGACTAACAACACTGATCTAGTCCTCTGGTGGAACTTCTCATTCCTCAAAATTTTCATTGGAACCTGCAACATCTATTAGGGTGTGAGCATTTTAATGCCCAGTAGAGTACTATAACATTTCCTCCCCACAAAGCCAGTTATCACCGCCAATCAAAGTGACATGCATTAAACAATTACGAGATAAAAGTGTTATGCATATGCGATGATGTCATGAACTCACTCTTTTTTAAACCCACTAATTCATACTTTAGGGCATCAAACCTGCATGTCCCATACCATGCATTTTACCACTGTGGCTCCAAATACCCTAAAATATAAACTAGTGTGCATCCGTTCCATACCCCATGCTTATTTTGTTTACGAATTTCTCAACTTTCACTTTTCATTAGAGGCCCTGCTCCCATCACCTCATTATATTCAAGCCATGCTCCTGTCACTTGAATATATTTTACTTTTTTTCTTACTCAGATATATCTAAAGTCTTCTCCCACTCCTTAGATATACATTCAACTACGCACAGACCCAACACAAACGTATTTATGATCCACATGTAATGCAGCCCAAAGATTCATTAATCTTTGCTGAATGATAATAATTCAAATTAAAATAATAATATTTCAAATTTAATCACATGAATAATAATACTCATCCAACATCACATAATACTCAATAAACATTCATAAAACAAAATAATAATATTCACCTAACAATATGCACCAAACAAAACAACAAGATATTTAGATTTAATATTACATGGCGTCGGAAGCTGCCAGAACAGCCGCCACGCACCGCCACTCGCCGGAACCGCGAGTGGGGTTGTTTCCGATTACTGTTCATTGTCTTAAAAAAAATCTTGCAACTTCCTCTGTTTTCTAGCCAAATTTTGTGAGACATTTTGACCAACCAAACGTTAATGAAAATGGGCAAACTTGTGATGATTTTGAAGCTTAATATCTCTAGTTTCTAACCCAACAAAACACACTGAAAATGGAGCTAAAACAAAGGAGAAAACCAGCTCCAAAGTTGGGCTCGCGGCTGGTTTTCTGCAGAAAACAGATTTTTTTCCAAACTTTGCACATGTGTTTGACTTATCAAAACTCGACCAAATTCGACGAAACCAATTTGTTTTTGTTCCTTTCCATGTCTAGTTTAAAATTCAATGATTGACTTCTTCAAAAACTCGAAGTATTGGGAGAAAAAGAGAGCCAAAGTGAGGCTCGCGAGCTGAAAAGTTCCAGAAAATGACATTTTTCAGATTTGGTTCAAAGTTGTTTCCAACCATTCTAACACCCCCCAGGTTATTCTTAAGGCTGCCAAAACTCTTCTAAACTTCATACCTATTGTAGAACTCATCAAAAACTCAAAATGGAACCAAAATCAACAAAATCCACGCTTGAAAAATTGCTCTATCCACCCAACCTGAACATAGAAATTCAACCTCTTCTAATTCATTTTTTCCTAACACTCATATGACTCAAATTATTCTTTAAGAGACTAAAATCACACAATCACAAAGTTAAAACCAAATTTTTCGAAATTGACTCACCTTAGAGAATTTTTTTTTTCTCTTCCTCCTATTGTCCCTTCTCTTCCTCACCCAAATTTCATTTCTTTCATCCCCAAACTTATCTTAGTTTATGCAATTAATATCCTTAGCCTAGACTAGGTGACTCACCTCCAATAGATGAACCACTCATCCCAAAATCAGATTTTTGAAGAGAATATAAGAGGGAAGGAGGGAAGAATAGAGGGAAGAACAAAGGCTTACTTACACGTTGCCTTTTTTATTATTATTTTTTTATTTTTAATAATTTATAAATAAAATTTTAAACTCATAAAACAGATTAAATAAATATAATTTTTTTCCCTAGATGTTACATAATTATAATTTAATTATTAAGTTATAATTATAGTCTTACTTAATTGATCTAGTCGAAGTTTTTGACTTTGATCAATTGCTCCAGTCAACAAGTTGACTTTTGACTGTTGACTTTGACATTTGATTATCAACCATTGACTTGTGTCTCCTTATTTCATTTCACCTCATTTGTACCTCTAATCACATTCTTTGGGTGTACAGATCAGTAGGTTCCCTTTAGCAAGGTAATGGGTTGACTAAACTCATTAGAGATGATATACAAATTAAATTTCACAATTAAATTCTTTCTATTAATAAAGGTTAATTGAAACCTTTTAGGACATCCATAAACCATGGTTGTCGCCTAGCAGCAAGTCATGATTATCCAAGCTAAATGAGACATTGTGAAAGAACCTATTTTAATTGAAATAACCGTGCAATTGAATCATTCTCTTCTATCAATACTCATTATTCACATTATTTGATCATGGAATCTGATTGTTAATGTCCTAATGTGAATCATTCCTTTTATATGATTATCCTGGTACGATTTGAAGACTTCTTCTTTTAAGTCTTATCCACTATTCTACGCAGAGATTTGATCAATCATATCTTGGAGTATTCTCTCTCCTTTATTGAGAGTAGAGATTCCTTATTGTACATTCATTTGCTTCCATAACTCTATTGAAAATTATGATGAGCACCTTTAAGCTATACGTAATTCAGCATGACCGTATAGTGCCCTCAAAGATTAACAACATAGCCATAAAACATCTATGATACCTCAAGTCTAAGGATTAGTTTGCACCATTGCAATTTATAAGTTCCAAGTTGACATGTGAGTAAAGACTTCCATGCTGTAAGTCATGTGTTGGATCGAGTTCAGTGTACTTGTTCTTCTACAAGCACCTACACACATCGATGTGTCTTCACATTTAATGACTTGAGACCTTGTCATTCTCTACATATAGAGACAATACTGTGTGTACCGATATTTGGGAAATATTGTCGCCCAATCAATATTACTATGACCAGGAACATATTTAGGATTTAGGGATGATGAGAATTGTCCATGTATGTAATCTCATTACATAGCTCTCATCTCCACTTGTGTATTCCTTAGACTATGGTTGGTCTACATATTGAAAGATAATATAGGATGATTTAATGTATAAAACAACATTTCTTGCCCATTGATAACATAATATGTTTTTTATCAAAGATGTCCTTAACTCTAACTATTACATAATTAGTTAGCTTTAAGGGTATATTTCTAACAGTTGGGTCTTTGGATTTGTGTTGTCATACAACACTTATCCTTGGGCCTATTTGACTTCTGGATATTTTGCAATTTTTTTTAAAAAATCACATTTAAAGCCTAATCCATTTACTTATGTCAAAGTTAATTTCATAATTCATTATTAATTATGAATTATGATTTAACTCTTAAATCACTATTATAGGCTTACTAATTTGACTTGGTCAAACTATTCGACTTGGTTAATTTCTTCAGTCAACGATGTTGATTTTGACTTGACTATTGACTTTGACCTTTGACTTTTGACTCCTAGTTTCTTTTCTCTTCATTTATTTCTCTAATCTCATTTCTCGATGTGTGATATGTAGATTCCTTTTAGCAAGGTAGTTGATAGGCTCAACTTCGCTGAGTTGACTTGTGAATTAAATCTCATCATTTAATTCTTTCTATTAATGAATGTTAATTGAGTTGATAATTTTAGGGCTTCCACAAACCATGGTTGACGCCTAGCAGCATGTCATAGTTGTCCAAACTAAATAGGGTGCATGGAAAAACCTATTCAAATTGGAATGACTGTACAATTGAATCATTCTCTTATACAATACTCCTTATTCACATTATTAGATAAAGGAATCTAATGTCAAATACCTTAATGTGAATTATTCCTTTACATCAAATCTTATCTTCTACTTTGCGCAAAAATTTGATCAATCATATCTTTGGAGTATTCACTTTATTTAATGAGAGTAAAGATCCCTTGTTGTACATTCATTTGCCTCGATGACTTTATTGAGAGTCATAATAAACACTTTTAAGTCATATATTCTTAAACACAACAATATAGTGATCTCAAAGACAAAAAAATATAGCCACAAGACATCTATGATGTCTCAAGTCTAAGGATTAGTTTGCACCATTGCAATATATGAGTTCTAGTTTGATATGTGAGTAAAAACTTCCACTCTAGAATTCATGTATTTGATCGCGTTCAATGTACTTGTTCTCCTGTAAGTACCTACATACATATCTTGGTGCCACCACACTCAATGACTTGAAACCTCGTCATTCTCTATATATAAAGAAGATACTGCATACTGATCTTAGTAGAATATCATTTCGCAATTGATACTCCTATGACCAGGAACATATTTAGAATTAGGAATCATGATAAGTCTCGATGTATGTAATCTCATTACATAGTTCTCATGTCCATATATATATTTATTCACCCGTTTAGTGTTTGCTCCTGTGATGGAAGGGTAAAGTTCCCCATTGCCTTGAGAACCATTGATTGGTCAACAAGTCAACTTTCTTTAATGTGCGAGCGTGCCACTGCTAGCAATAAAAATCTTAGCAGACTTCTTAAAACCAGATAACTTGCGCCCCAAGTTACTGATTTCTAAACAAACAATTGTGAATTTGGGTGAGGAATATCTCTCAAGCAAGTTCTTTTCCTACCTCAGACTGGTGAGGATTTCACAATTTATCACAGTACAAAATTGGTAGTTCTTGACAAAATAAATGATAATAAGGTGGACTATTTTAGGCAGAACTGCCTTCTACAAAACTAGAAAGGGAAAAATCAACTGTAGAAAGACAAAAGATAGCTGGAATTCCATTTCTGCCTGGACAAAAGCTTCCTATCCGGATTGGACTGGGTATGTCTGTGCTGGACTGGATTGTCAACAACTTCAACTGCTTGGCTTTAGCTGTGAATCGATACCAAACTTTGAGTTTGGCAGAGCTTTAATCTATTTCAAGCCCTGGAAGACTTTTTAAACGGGCAGAATTGCGGCCTCTTCAGCCTGAAAGGGGCAGAAGTAACTGGATTTGAGGATTTACTGAGCTGGAACTGCACTGTAGTAACTATTCTGCTTGATCAGGGCTCTCTATAAATTTGTTGAGGTTTTCATGTTTGTAAAAAAACTCAAACTCTGCTCGTCTTGGCTTTTGCTGAACCAAATTTGTAACGAGAGGAGTCTCATTTTGAATGACTTATTTTTCTAATTCTGAACTTGGAAGTTCTGGTCTACAACTGGCTTCTTTGTGGCTCAAATGAGCTTTTGGTTGCTCCAATTTGTTTGAAGGTTCTCAGAGATCAAGTGATCATTTTGAGTTTTTGTCTTTGGTTGATTTTTTGGTTGTTTAATTGATTGTTGAGTTGCGTCCTTGTCTTTGTTCACCCTCTCTTATATTTATAGGAAATGCTGGAGTAGGGTTTCTAATTCTTTTAATAATGGGCGGCAAGAATTTCTCAAAAGATCTTTCATTAAAAATGCAAAGAAAAAGGGGATTTTGGCAAATAAGCTCTCAGTAGTCAGCTTCAAGGTCAATCATTTCTCTGTATTTCTTGAAAGAAAACCTAACCCTTCTTCCAATTTAACTACCCTCTGCAAGAGCTCAAACTGTGATGGTTAGTTTGATTTTCCAGATGAACAACTCCCTGCACCCTACTTATCTCTTTAGAAAATATAGCATGCTTATCTCTTGAAAATGGTACCTGCTCTAGAGTAAAATTTTTCTGAATATAGAAAAAGGATTGTGATCTTCTTTTGCCTGAAAAACCTGGAGACTTTTGCCTGTTTTAAGACCTGCCGTTATTAACTCCTTAGCAACCCAGTTGAAATTGCTAACTTTTCAAAGTCAGGAAGTCACATGGGTCCGTTTCTCTTCTTGGGCTTCACCTTTCTCTACTTTGAACATGCCAAGCCCGAGTTTTCCTCGTGGTGGGATAGGTTCTGGGCTGGGCTTTCTTTGAATTTGGGCTCTCGATTCCAATTTTAGTCCATACTACCTGGGTCTGACTCTGCCTCATCCTCCTGGGCCTCCAGTGTTGGGTTGAGTGTATATTTTTGCCCAATTATAAAGGAACGCTGATGGCTATCCAAAATTGATATGGACTTTTGATCTTTTAGACTGGGTGTGTCAAATTAGGCCCAAACAATAGTCCTAGGACTATAGTTGTTTTTGTATTTAATAAGATAACATATAATCATGAATTAAAACAAGGGAGATTCACTATTATACCCAATATAGGAGCTGAAATTATAAAAATAAAAATAAAAACCTCATATGAAATGGACTTTAGAAACACACCCAAAGTCCATTTACAACATAACAAAAAGGCTTTTAACTTCTTTTAAATTACAAAACAGCCATTGATTTCTTAAAACAAACCCAACCCCAAAACCTCATAAAAAAACTCAAAACACTCAATAGGGCATCAAAGTAATTTAATAATAAAAAATTGAATTTCAATAGGGCCAGCTGTCATTTCTTTTGGTTTTGTTTATAGAAATTAAATGGGTATAAGAATGGGTATATGACTAAATATCTTTTAAAACAACGAGTCTTACCCATAAATAACTTAGTATGTCATTACAAAAGATGTCATTAACATTAATTATTACATAAATAGTTGGCTTTAAGGGCATATATCTAACAACCATTAGTGTCACAAAAAAAACATTAATGACTAAAGATGATAATTTCACAAACCTCAAAAATCATTTATAATAAAAAGTCTAATTATAATTTTTAATGCATATTTCTTATTTAGGAATATAATATGAAAACTAAATAAATTGTATTTCCAATTTCTGCGCTAATTAAACATGAAATGATATTTTCTAATTATTTTTCCGGCCTTAACAAATTTAGGATAGGAATCTTCGATTTCCCTTCTGATGGGAAATTACGAAAATTGATTTTCTTTTGTGAATCAATGTAAAGTTTGGGAATTTTCTCCCAACCAAAACATAAAAAGCTTATTTACTGTTTCACCCCCTAAGTTTGGGTTCAAGATGGGAGAGAAGAGAGGGTCAGAGGGACAGAGGGAGAGAGAAGTGAGAAGATAAGGAGCTAAGGGGTCGTTTGGTACACCGGGTTATTATGGATTGGACTAAATCCTGGGACTGTCTTGGATTAGTTCGGATTGGCTTAAGCTGGATTAAGTACTGACCTACGTTTGGTGCTGAGTCGGACTAAAAAGTTGGATTGTAAAAATAGTGAAGACCTATATTTGGTGCTGTGTCGGATTAAAACAATTATTTAAATATTTAAAATTCATTAGGGATTTTGACCTAAAACTAAGTAAATGCAACAAAGAAACCAACGAAAAATGTATAATTTATTAAATAAAAAATTATAATATTTTTAAAAACTAAAACTATCTTTATCTCATGTCTTTCTTCTTTTTTCTACTTTTTCTTTTCTCTTCCGTTTTTTCCTCTTTTTCTTTTTCTTTTTCTTTTTCTTCTTCCTTCCCAGGCCCCTTTTCTTTTTTCTTTTTTCTCTCTTCCTCCCGATCTCACTCTCTAGTTCTTTCTTTTTTTCTCCAATATTGATACAATGATATCCTTCTCCTTCTCTCTCCTTTTCTATCTCCCCATCCCAATCTTTCTCAGCCTCCTCATCATTTTCTCCCTCTTATTCCCCTTTGAAGTCACAGATTTTCATCTCCTTTGAAGTCACAAATCTCCATCTGATTTCATTGAGCCATGATCGATGATTGATGATTTTTCAGAGAGTTCAATTGGGTTTGACATTGGTGGTTGAATTTGGTTTTAGTTTCACTGGATTTGAATTGGTGGTGGTTGATTTGAGTGGGTGGGTTTGAATTGGTGGTGGTTGATTCAAGTGGCTGGGTTTGAATTGGTGCTGGATGGTTTGAGTGACTGGGTTTGAATTGGTGGTGGATGGTTTGAGTGACTATTCTAGGTGAAGAAGAAGAAGTTGGTTATCGTCGGACTCGCTTGCTCTGTTTAGCAAGCTTGCTATTTTGCTAGCCATGTTTCAAGCTCGTTATATTGAACGAGCGAGTAAGGCAAATTTTTTACTGTTAGACTATTTAGTCTCATTTAAGTTAGTCCCCCTCTTACCAAACATGGGTTTTTAAGTGCTATTTAACCCAATCCAATATAGTGAGGAGTACCAAACATGTCCTAAAATGACTAGAATGCACCCGTATTTTAGGAGCTCTATATAAAATTTTAACTCCAGTTATACTCTCTAGTCATATATGTTATAACTCTTTTTTAATTTGTCAATCTCTATTAAAAAATAATATAAAAAATAGTTAGTATTAACTAGCCTCTCCGCACGTACTTTCGCACCTGCAAGGGGTTTTCATTGAAAAAATTTAAATATTTTAGAATTGAAAAAGATAGTGAGTAGTTGTGTTCCATAAAAATAGGATCCATTATTTTATTTTTTTAAACTCTTAATGTTTGTATTGACCAAAGTATTTTGAATATTTCATTATGCTTTACATTTTACTTTATATATATATATTAAAAGTTTAAAATACTCATAAATTAAAACATCATTAAATTTTAGAGAGCCACGAGTCTTTCTCCCTTTTCAAATTTAAAAGCAACTAAAAACCTCGTATTTTATGAGATGAATAATGAGCATTGTTGGAGTTGTTTTTTTTTCAATTACTCCCTAAGGGCTCGTTTGGTACACAGGACTGTCTTGGCATGGACTATGTTTAGGGACTGGTTTGGCTTAACTTGGCTTGGTCTAAGTTGGATAACACTTATCCTGCGTTTGGTGTATGCTTGGACTAGGACTAGAATTTTTTTTATTTTTTCAAAAATATATATATATATATATATATATGTATATATGTATTTTATAATATATATAAGCTCTCTGTATATCAGTCCCCTTCTATTGAGGGATCCCTCAAATAATTTTATTTGAGGGACGCCCTTTAAGGTACCCTACAATTTTTTTCCCAATGATCCAAACCATTTATTTTTTAGGTCTTCATTTATAGATCATCCTTACAAAAAATTAGACAAATCGGAAACCGTTTCGGCATCCAATTGTGTCTTACAAAATCAATGAACACGGTGCTTCAAGAAAATGCTAAAATTTCAATAACTTAATTGAGTGGTCAAATGATATCGGATTCAAGTGATTTTTTATAGAGATGATCTTTGAATGAGTATCTACAAAATAGACGGTTTGGATTAGTAAAATACAATCCGGAGTGGGGCCTACAAGGGGTGTCCCTCAAATAAGCTTATTTGAGGGATCCCTCAATGGAAGCTCTCTGTATATGTATATATACATACATATAATATATATGTATATATACATGTATATAAGTATATTATAATAATATTATATATTTTAAATAATATAAACGTACATACATATATATATAAGTGTATATAGGTGTATATATGTATATTATAATATACATGGGTATAATACATATACATATATTTATATATATGTATGTATAATATAATATATAATATATATGGGTATGTTATAATAATAATAATAATAATATACATGTATATACGTGTATATATGTATATTATATATGTATGTATATATACATATACATTATATATATTATAAAATACATATCTATATATAATATATGTATAATATATGTATATATATTATATATTATAATATACATATATATATATATACGTATATACATGTATATAATATATGTGCATATAGGTGTATCTATATATTATAATATATACATGGGTATAATACATATACATATATATATATATATGTATATTATAATAGATAATATATATGGGTATGTTATAATAATAATATACATGTATATATGTATATTATAATATACAGTCTCCTTCTATTGAGGGATCCCTCAAATAATATTTGAGGGACGCCCTTTAGGGTACCTTATAAATTTTTTTTCAACGATCCAAACAATTTATTTTTTAGGTCTTCATTCATAGATCATCCTTACAAAAAATTAGACAAATCGGAAACCTTTTCGATATCTAATTGTGTCCTACAAAATCAATGAACACGGTGCTTCAAGAAAGTACTAAAATTTCAAGAACTCAATTGAATGATCAAATGATATCGGATTCAAGTGATTTTTTGTAGAGATGATCTTTGAATGAGTATCTACAAAATAGACGGTTTGGATTAGTGAAATACAATCTGGAGTGGGCCCTACAAGGGGTGTCCCTCAAATAAGCTTATTTGAGGGATCCCTCAATGGAAGCTCTCTGTATAATATATATACATATAGTATAAATATATAATCTATATGTGTATATACGTGTGTATATGTATATTATAATACATACATGGGTATAATATATATACACATATATGTATATATACTTATATATATACAGTCCCCTTCTATTGAGGGATCCCTCAAATAATTTTATTTGAGGGACGCCCCTTAGGGTACCCTACAATTTTTTTCCCAATGATCCAAACTATCTATTTTTTAGGTCTTTATTCATAGATCATCCTTACAAAAAATTAGACAAATCGGAAACCATTTCGACATCCAATTGTGTCTTACAAAATCAATGAATACGATGCTTCAAGAAAATGCTAAAATTTCAATAGCTTAATTGAGTGGTCAAATAATATCGGATTCAAGTGATTTTTTGTTGAGATGATCTTTGAATGAGTATGTACAAAATAGACTGTTTGGATTAGTGAAATACAATCCGGAGTGGGGCCTACAAGGGGTGTCCCTCAAATAAGCTTATTTGAGGGATCCCTCAATGGAAGCTCTCTGTATATATATATTACATATATACATATATGCTATTATTATAATATTAATATGTATGTGTATATGAGTATATTATAATAATAATATACGTGTATATATCTATATGTATATATGTGTTTATATATATATGTATATACGTGTATATATGTACATTAATATATAATATAATATATATTACATATATACATGTATACATGTATGTATTATTATAATATTAATATGTATGTGTATATGAGTATATTATAATAATAATATATGTGTATATATCTACATGTATTTATATATATATTATATATGTATATATGCAATCCCCTTCTATTGAGGGATCCCTCAAATAAAATTATTTGAGGGACGCCCTTTAGGGTTCCCTATAATTTTTTTCCCAATGATCCAAACCATCTATTTTTTAGGTCTTCATTCATAGATCATCCTTACAAAAAATTAGACAAATCGGAAACCGTTTCGACATCCAATTGTGTCTTACAAAATCAATGAACACGGTACTTCAAAAAAATGCTAAAATTTCAATAACTTAATTGAGTGGTCAAATGATATCGGATTCAAGTGATTTTTTGTAGGGATGATCTTTGAATGAGTATCTACAAAATAGACGGTTTGGATTAGTGAAATACAATCCGGAGTGGGGCCTACAAGGGGTGTCCCTCAAATAAGAGGGATCCCTCAATGGAAGCTCTCTGTGTATATATGTGTTTATATATATATACATGTATATGTGTATATACATGTATATATGTACATTATAGTATATGTGTATGTAATAATAATAATAATAATAATAATAGTAATATATGTTATTAGTATTACAATATAATATATGTATCTTATACATTGGTGAACATAGGACTAGCTAATCCTCCCTTTCTACATGGGTTTAGTAGTCCCCTCCTAATGAGGTATTTTTGGTGGGCCTGGTATTAGCAATCCCATCTAAGACTAGAATTAAATGAAACAAACATGGTACTAAATTTAGTCCAAACCAGTCCAAACCAAGCCTGTGTACCAAACGACCCCTAAATGTTGTCTAACAGGTGGTTTATGGAGCACAAATAACACAGGACAGAAAGAAGCTCCATCATCGCCCAGCCAGCCACTCTATTTCTTCTTATTCTCTCTCCGTTGCTCCTCCATTGGCACCCGGTTGAAGCACCTATCGTCCTCTCTGGTCACGCTGATGAGTATGGAACTGATTTGTGCTCTCATCTTTTTCCTATAGTTCCTCAATTTGTCACGGGTCTAGGACATGCTTAAACTGGTTATGGTATTTCTGTTTTAGGGTTACGATTAATGGGTTGTTCACCGATCAATTTATCTGGCTCCTAAATTCATGTTAGGGTTTGTTTTCTGTATTTCTTTCTTCAAATTTTTTTCTCAGGGCAACAGGGATCAAACGTGCAATTTGGGATTTCTTGAATTCTTGTTGGCGGAACGAAACTCGTGATATCTCGCAGTTTGGCATCCTGATCACTACCGCACCATGGCTTTCGAAGACGATCCGTACGCCCTTATCTCGCAAAATTAGGGTTAGGGTTTTCTTCGATTCCTTGCATCTAATCGCCACTATTGGTTTCAGGTACCGCGACGAAGATGGGGAACCATTGATGGACTACGATGACTTCGGAGCGGGTCGTGACCCATCTCCCGAGCCCCACCAAGATGACGGCCTAGAAGACAACGACGATTTGCGCGATCGAGACCAGTCCCAGACCCCCGTCTACGATGCCGACCCCTCGTCCTTGAAATCCAAGCCAAGGAAGCGGCTGATCAAGAAGAGCCACGTGGGAAAACTGCCTGTGAGCTCTGATTTGGTGGACGATGATGGAGAGGATGGCGATGAGGGCAGTGGGAAGAGGCTGAAGAAAGAGAAGAGGCATAAGGGAGAGAAGAAGGGACCCAAATTTCCAAGGAGATCCTTTTCCGACAAGGCGGCCACGGATGGTGAGGTCAAGGAGATGTGGGACACCATCGCCGGCGGCGATTCTGAGGTTATCATCAGTATTTTGTTTTCCTTTTAGCATTTGGGTTTTATTCTGAGGTTACAAATATGGTGGGGTTGTGCGATTTTGTGAGTTGCTCTCGACTGTTAAATGATTGAGTTGAATTGGTCTTCGTTTGCTTTGTTTTAACAATTATGATGTATACATAGTTTTTAAAAATAGTTGTTTGATTTGTTTTTGCTGATTTTATCTTTGAATTTGCAAGCCGATGAAGTGTTATATAGATTGAAGAGCTTAATTTCTGATATCTACAACAACTTTTGTCTAGAAGTATTTAATTGATGTAGTTTTTCTGTCATGGTTTTGCAAGAATAATGGTTTATAGTGAAAAATGTCTTGGTTCTTGTTATCCCATTTTCTTCTAAAAGATTTTACATTTAAATTGTGCCAACTGCAATTTTGTCAGCGAGAATCTGTTTGTTTGATGATGTTCAGAATCTATAGGTGTTAAATAACCGTGCCTGATTGATTTTTGTTTTCCATAACTACAATGTATTGTCTTACTGATATTCACTTAAGCTTACTTTTGTAACTTACTAATTGTTTTCTCCTGTTCAATTTTATAGGATGATCAGGAGGGTGTCAGGACATTTGATGATGACAACTTTATAGATGACACTGGTGTGCATCCTGCTGACCGGTATGGAAGCGACAATGAACGCTCTCCTAGTCATCATCCTCAGGTTTTTGTTTTCTATCATCCTTAGATCTATATGCTAATGTTATAATGCCACAGCATGGAATTTAAAGGCACAAGATATAGTGGAACTTTGGTTGATAGACAACGTTTCCTGTCTTCAACTTATATCAGATACCTGATGTTGATTGCAACTGATGACTCACTAAGCATGTTTATTGCTTACTACTTTTGTCTATATGGTTTCGTCATGGGAATAGCTTTTTCATATTTGTTTATTGTTTGGATTTTTCTAGGCTGAGGAGGGTGAGGAAGATGATGAAATCAAGGAACTCTTTAAGATGGGTAAGAAAAGGAAGAAAAATGAAAAAAGTCCAGCAGAAATAGCATTGCTGGTTGAGAATGTCATGGCTGAGCTCGAGGTTACAGCTGAAGAAGATGCAGAATTTAATAGACAGGGGAAACCTGCCATTAATAAGCTCAAGAAGTTGCCTCTTCTTACAGAGGTCCTCTCAAAGTAAGCTGGTTGCATGCGATATATATCTCTCTCCCTCTCTCTATCAATTGTAAGAATACTTTTCCTTTTCAAAAAAAAATTGTGAGAATACTTTCTGATTTTAGCTGTGGTCTTTGCAGGAAGCAGCTTCAACAAGAGTTCTTAGATCATGGAGTGCTAACTCTGCTGAAGAATTGGCTTGAACCTCTTCCTGATGGAAGTTTACCAAATATAAATATACGTGCAGCAATTTTGAAGATTTTGACAGATGTATATACCTTCTTACCCATTTTAGTATGTGACATTTAGTAATGGTTGTCAACAGTAGAACCTGAAATGTTGCTTCTGCTATGCAGTTCCCCATTGATCTAGAGCAATATGATAGAAGAGAACAACTGAAAAAGAGTGGCCTTGGAAAGGTTAGGATCTGCTTTCTTAGGGAAAAAAAAAAAAAAAAAAGAAGGTTATGATTTTACGAGGCTTCAAACAATTGTTATGGATTTCCAATTAATGTGACAACTTGAACTGATCTACTTTGTTCTTGGGCAGGTCATCATGTTTTTGTCAAAATCTGATGAGGAAACAACTTCCAACAGAAAGCTTGCGAAGGAATTGGTTGACAAATGGGTAATTTGTTTTGTTCTCCAGTTCTTGCCTTCCATAGCCATATGGAGTTTTTCTGCCAATTTTTCTTTCATATAAAAATACGTGCAGATCTTATTCTTCTTAAGGATATTTTCATTGAAAAAACTGTGGCACTAATCAGATTGAAGAACCCCATTTCCCCATTAACCATAGATAAATTTTCCTTGAGATGCTAATTATTTGTTAATCCCAGTTTTAATGCTCACTAAATGGTATTCTTTATGTTTTGTATGCAATGGTGTTGACATCTGATCTGTTTCACATGACTGCAGAGTCGACCTATATTTAATAAAAGTACGAGGTTTGAGGATATGAGAAACATTGATGATGACAGGGTTCCCTTTAGAAGGCCACCAGTGAAAAAGTACTGTGAGACTTTTTTTTTTCCTTGTGTGAACAATACCTTATTGCTCCTATGCATGCATGCAAATCCGTGTTGAACTCAATATACGTTTTCTTTAAATCTGGTGCATTTAGTTGTATTAAATTACATTTGATATTTTATTACACAGGCCAGTGAATAATGGTACAGGAATGGAATCTAGAGATGGTGATCTGGACTTGGATGAATTTTCAAGGTATAATTTGAGGATAGATTAAACATGCTTCTTAATAATCCCAAAGGGTTAAACTTCAATTGCTGCTTATTTGTTCTGGCGCTTTTGTCTAAGGGGCATTTCTTTCATTTTAATTTTGACTTCGATACAGGGAAAGAAAATCTGGCCAATCATCTTCTAGGCAACATGCCTCAAGGCCAGAAGCGACACCAATGGATTTTGTGGTGCGCCCACAATCTAAGATTGATCCTGATGAAATCAGAGCCCGTGCTAAACAAGCGATACAGGATCAGCGCCGTATGAAGGTGGGTTTCCTTTTTGCTACTGGTAAATATATATAAGCACAAATTGATAAACAAAATAAAATATGTGGTAGCTACTCGGCATCTAAGTGGGCATCATTTTTTCCATCTAGTACGGTCAACAATCTGAACAAGGTTTCCATTGTTTGAGAATTTCTTTCAGCTACCTTTAGATCTGTTACTTCTACCCATGCGCAGCTTAGGTTATTTTCCCTTTATTGGGCCGTGGGTGTACCTTTACTACTCTGTTAAGTCTACCTCCCATCATCCAACCCACCCAGCCAACCCCCATCCTTCCTCCTCCGACTTAAGCCCTCTCGGATCCAACCAAACCCCACCACCTAGGCTTCTCTCTCTCTCTCTCTCTCTCTCTCTCTCTCTCTCTCTCTCTCTCTCTCTCTCTCTCTCTCTCTCTCTCTCTCTCTCTGTGTGCCAACCCAAACCCCACGAGCATAAGATTCTAATAAGCACGGAATATCTTGTTGGAAACCCATCTCCCTTCAATTGATGGAAGAAGGAAAATGTCAAATTGGGTTCGTTCCTTATACTGTTGAGGTTGCTATCAACCTCAAGGTATCTAGTTCAGAGAAGAAATAGGTTGTATTGGAGTTGTTGGAAGTTGGTATGTGTGGTGCAAACATTAACATAATTGTCATCAGATTCATCAAAGGGTGAGGAGCTGGAGTTCGAGTGGGCAAGAGACGTTTGGGAAGATGCCTTTTGAAACCCACACCGTAGATGAACATCAAATGATTATTGTTTTCTGTTGGGTTGAATGTGTTTTATGGCAAAACCAAGTCTAATGGACGAAAGCCACATACACATGGAAGATTCAGACTCATTGCAACCCGTTTAAAGCACATAATAGAATTTGGATGAGAGAGAGAGAGTGTGTGTGAGAGCAGATGGGGTGGGATGGGCTGTGATGGTCGGGTTGGGTTGGATCCGAGAGGGTTAAGGCGGACGGGAGGATGGTAGTTGGCTGGGTGGGATGATGAGAGGTGGACTTTAACAGAGTTAAGTGCTGTTAAGTGGTTTGCCACATGTCAAAAAACTAAGGGAAACAGGGTGGCCAAAGGGCATTTGGTAACAGGAAAATTGGACTCCACTATTCAATTGTATGCTTCTTGTTGAGGTGCCCTTTGCAAAATCTCCATTGATATAGTATATAAAGAAACGTTAATATTTTATATATTCTTTGTATTTTTTGTAATGGCAGATGAATAGGAAGTTGCAGCAGTTGAAGGCACCGAAGAAGAAGCAGCTTCAGGCCACAAAACTAAGTGTGGAGGGTCGTGGTATGGTCAAGTACTTGTGATCTTGCGGAACATTCAAATATAATGTTGTACTCCACTGGTTTCTCCGGGGCCAATACAATGGCTCTTATAGTGAAATTACGTTGGGTCTTCATACTTTAAAATGTCAATAAATATTGAAGTTTTCATTTCGATTTTTGAGACACAAAATTGTTGATCAATCTTTAAAATAAAAAGTTACATTTCTCTCTTTTCCAAGTTTTCCTTCTCGATAAAACCACAACATGACCTTTTTAGCCTTTTGATAATCCAATGCCTAAAAAGTGCAGCTGGCTGGCTCCAAATGAAATTTCCTTATTATTTTCATTGAAGGTTAATTACCTTTTGGTTCCCTCTAGTTTATGCGCGGTGTCTATCTATTAGCCCATGCTGTAATTGTACTTTTGTTTCGAGGTTACATTTTAGTCCTCTTTATTTTAGCATGCAAGGGGGCATGTGGCAAGAGATTTGTAACTCAAGTGATTAAGAGTTTTTTCTCTTCTTAGGTTTTAGGTTTGATTTCTCCCCTTTCCCAATATCCGTTGTATAAAGGAGGGAAAAAAAAAAGAACTTCTGAAATAGTCTCTTCAAATGCTTCAAATGCTATTGAGTGCTTGATTTTGATTGTCAGCAATAGCAAAACCACTTCTAATATTTCCTAAAAAGGCTTATTTATCGTAGTACTCTTGAAATTATGGTCAAATTTCACTTTTCTTCATTGACTTATGTTTGGTATTTTAAGTTGTCTCTTGTTGTTAACTCCATTCAAAAGGCCGGCAAAATTGATTATGTGGCAGGGGCTTTTTGGTAATTTCATGTGTAAAAAAATCCAAACCTAGTCAATTAAAATAAAAAGAACTCATAATATAAAATAAAAATAAAGATATAATATAATATAAAAATTAACATTAAAATAACATTTTTTAGAAATCAACCACTCCCCAGCCTCCTCCTCCTACCGATAAGGGCTTCTTTTTTGGTTATGTCCAACCACCACGCTTCCCCCAACCCCACCGCCCCTACCCTAATATTCTTAGCATCTTCCCTCCACGAACCCTATAACCCGTCATCTCTCCCTGTCTCCACAGCTCCCACCCTCCACTAGATAATCAAGATCCAACCTGCCCCACTACTACAACCCAAATATTCCAATCCCTTTCTCACCAAAATAAAAAAAAATAAAAAATTATAGTCCCCAATCTTCTAGTCTAGCGGTGTAAATTGGATTGAAAAATTCGTTTTCGACCAATTTCGGTCTGAATATTTTAAAAAAAAATCGACTCCCATAAATTCGATTCCGATATTTCCAATAAATGCCGAAAATTCTGAAATTCTAATTCGAAAAATTCCGAAATTCTCCGATCTGATCTAATTTTTCCAAAAAATTCAGAGTTTCTAATTATATATTGCATTATTTTTAGTGTATAGGTCGTATATATATTTCATTTCTTATTTGTTATATTTTAGTACCCACATACAAATATTCATATATACTAATATAGGCTCAGCCAAAAAAATATACTAAACATAGTAGTATATAACTTTAAGACTACATATTTTTGACAAATGTGCTTGTTTGAATATAACAAAAATGCATATGTGTGCTTGTTATATGCAAACGTACTACATATGTGGTAAATAGAGAGAATCATACTATTCCATTTTGTATTCTATGTTGGTATGTATTTTTAAAAATTTTAAACTATCTTCATTTAAAGTTTAAACTTTCGATTATAAAATTATTTTATACATGAAACACCATATATAAAATAAGTATATTCATCGGAGCTTGATAATTATAGTATTCCAATTGTCTAGAGCAAAACCAACATATTGAATGCAAGTTTAATACTTTTTACACATATAACATATAAGCACAAATTACTTTGATTAAGAAGGAACAAATAGTATAGATTGTTGTGTATATATATAAAGGAGGTTTTCAATGGTTAAGATTACATTTAAAATATATTATTAATTTTTAAAAATAATTAATACACATTGAAAATATCAAAAGACTTCCAACTTTTTACATTTTTAAAAATTTTATCTCCCCTCTCCTCACCCAATAGGAACCTTAACATAATGGGAGTATTTTTGCTTACCACTTTAACCC